>NW_007740062.1:5743-15613 GCF_000696425.1 Galeopterus variegatus
AACAGGTTATTCGATTGTAGGATTGTGCAGCAGTGAATGGATTAAAAATGATGGTCAGGGGTGTGGTTCTGAGGGCTTTAAAAGAAGAGGAGAACTTGTGTTTCTCTCTCTCTCCTCTCTCTGCTTCCACCATCTTGCAATATGAGACCCCTGGGTCACTGTCCAACCACCAGATGGATTCCAGACTTCCCAGATTCAGAAACTGTAAGCAAATAAATTTCATTCTCTTTATCCACCTAGTTCCATATATTTTGATATAAGCTACAAAAATGGACTGATACACTTGAGAAGATGTTTACTCTACTGTTGTTTGGTGGACTAGTGTGTATATTTTTCCTAGGGCCAAGTGTTTAAGTCCTGTGTATTCTTATTGATTTTGTGTTCAGTTGCTTTATTCATACTTACGGTGGAGAATTGAAGTCTCCTACTATTATTTTTCTGTTATCAAAGGTACTTCAAAATGTTTTTATGTTTCTGTTTATTCGAAATGTTTGTGGTTAAGTGAAAATAAAAGATAATGTGAATCTTTCTATGAACACCTTAAAGAAATCTCTGATATCTCCTTCTATTTCTGGCAATATATGGGTCATATATTTGAGAGCAGTAATGTTACTTTCATACATATTTATATTTGTTATATACTCCTGTTGAACTGACCCTTTTATAAGTACATAATGTCCTTCTTTGTGTCTTGTGAAAGGTTTTGTCTTAAGGTCTACTTTGATATAACACAGCCACTCCTGCTTAATTTAAGTTCCATTTGCATATTTATTCATAACTTACAGTGGAGGATTGAAGTCTCCTACTATTATTTTTCTGTTATCAAAGGTACTTCAAAATGTTTTTATGTTTCTGTTTATTCGAAATGTTTGTGGTTAAGTGAAAATAAAAGATAATGTGAATCTTTCTATGAACACCTTAAAGAAATCTCTGATATCTCCCCTTTTTAATTTATTTTTTTACTCTATTTCTGGCAATGTATGGTTCATATATTTGGGAGCACTAATGTTACTTTCATACATATTTATATTTGTTATATCCTCCTGTTGAACTAACCCTTTATAATTACATAATGTCCTTCTTTGTGTCTTGTGAAAGGTTTTGTCTTAAGGTCTACTTTGATATAACACAGCCACTCCTGCTTAATTTAAGTTCCATTTGCATGTAGTATCTTTTTACACCTCCCCCTTTTTTATGCTTGTCTCCTTAGATCCACAGTGAGTCTTGGGGCTGTCTGGTTAGCTCCCTTGAGAGAGCATGGTGCTGATAACTTCAACGTCATGGGTTCAGATCCCTATACCTGCCAGCCACCAATAAATAAATAAGCAAATAAAGTGAATCTCTTGTAGAATATACAGATGAATTTTTAAAATCCGTTCAACCAATCTGTGTCTTTTAATTGTGATTTTAAATATATTTACATTTAAATAATTACTGTTCGGTATGGGCTTATTATTGCCATTTTGTTAATTGTTTTGTGAATATCTATTGGGTTTTTTGTCCCTCCTAAATCCCTTGCAGTCTCCTTTATCAATTTCTTGTAGTGTCACATTTTGATTAATTTCTCATTGCCCTTTCTGTATATTCTATAGATTTTCTTGTGTGAATTACATTACAATTACATAAAACATATTAATCTTATAACAATGTGTTTTAAAGAGATAACAGGTTAAATTGACCACATATATAAAATCTATTCTTGACCATCTCCTATCTCCCCACATTATGTTATTGGTAGCACAGATGACCTCTTTTTATATTGTGTATACATTAACATAAACGTGTAATTACTATTTATACTTTTGTTTCTTAAATTATATATATTGTTTTTTAAATTATATTATGTATATTGGGTGATAAAGTGATTTACAACATTACAGTACTTTGAGATTCTATATATGTATATTTATGTTTATTGTAAACATGTTGAGTTTTATATTTCATATGGTTTTGTGATGATGTTTATCTTCCTTTGGCTTTACTTGAAAGACTCCATATATAATTTCTTGTAGTCTGTATGTAGCAGCTATTTAGTTCTTAGCTTTTACTCATCTGGGACAATTGTAATTTCTCCTTTTATGAAAGAAAAGTTTTGCTAGATATAGTATTTTTGCTTGGCCATTTTTTTCTTTCAGAACTTTGAATATATCATCCCACTCCATCATAGCCTCCAAGATTTCTTCTGGGAAATCTGTTGAAAATCTGATAGTAGTATTCTCTTCCATCATTAGGCACTTTACTCTTGATGTTGTCACCTTTCTTTCCTTGTCTTTGACTTTTTACAGTTTGATTATGACATGATTTGCAGCAAGTCTCTTAGATTTATCTCAGTTGGATTTCTTTAAGCTTTTTGAATTTTGTTTTGAATTTATGTTTATGTCTTACCTCAGATATGGGAAGTTTTGGGGTATTATTTCTTCAAATAGACTATGTCTCCCTTTCTCTTATTCTTCTTCTGAGATTCTTATAATGCATAGAGGTTATGCTTTGTGGTGTCTCATAAGCCTTTCATGCTGTCTTCAATTTTCTTCTTTTTTGTTTTTGTGCCTCTTCTTTGTTAATTTCAAAAGTTCTCTTTTTGGGTTTGCTGATTCTTCTTCCTTGTATGTCTCCTATTGGACCTCTCTGGTGACTTCTCCAATTCAGTTTTTTGGTTTGTTAGTCCTAGAATTTCCTATTTATAGCTTCTAACTCTTTGCTGATATTCTCATTTTGTTCATACATAGATTTGTCATTTTGTCAACTTGTCTGTCTGTACTGTCTTTTAATTTATTGAGGATCTTGATGATGATTATTTTGCTGAGGATCTTGATGATGGTTATTTTGAAATCTTTGTGTGGTTAATTCATATATCTCCAATTCTTCCAGGTCAGATTCTGGAGATTTAGTTTTTTCCCTTATATGAGCTATGTTTTCCTTTCTCTTTGCTAATTGTATGTCTTAGCATCTTCTGCAGGGACCTCAGCATTTGGAAAATCAGTCACTTTTCTTAATCTTTGCTGTGTGGCTTTGTTCAATGAGGATTTTCTCCAGTAAGTCTGGCTAGCAATTCGGAAGACAACTCAAGCCCTATATGAGTATGTGTCCTTTTTGGCTTTTGCTTACAGTCTCCCAATTGAAGATGTTTTTCATTGTTTACACAAGTACTCCCTTTTTGCCTGTCTGCAATACTGCAGCCTCTCTGGAGTTTTTGTAAGCTATGATATTGGATGTCCACTTGGTGTATGTGTATTTTTGTCCGGGGCCAAAGACCTGGTCATAGCCTGCCCAGGGTCATGAAGCCCTGCCAATAGCCCTCTGACACTAAAGATATAAATGCTGTGACCTTTCCACCCTTTTCTCCTTACTGCTTGCACAGCCCTAGGCATAGATCACCACTGCTTTGCTTTAGATAGCCGAGAAGTTTTCCATTTAGATTTGCCCTGTGATTTTACCCAGAAAATATCTGCATACTTCCTTATCTGCAGATTCCCTCCTGCTGTCTATATAAGCTGTGACCTTCTGGCTAATAAACGAGACTTGATCAGAATACTGTCTTGTCTCCATTTCTCACATCTCTTGTCCCATCCAATTCCCACTACCCCCTCCAGGGTCTGATTGAATATCCCACGAGTCAGGACATTATTTTATTGCTGACTCTATTTTTAGTTGTCATATTTGTTCTTAGTGGCCCCCTACCTTGCTTTTTATTTCTTCAGTCCTGACATTTAGGGAAGACAGAAATCAGTCTCTCAGGCAGCTCCCAGAGAAGTCAGAAAATTAGAGAAATGATTCACTTACTTCCTTTTCAGGGATTAATTGGGAGTTGGGGGTTTCCTCCTTTTCACAGCATTTTTCATGCCTGGAGCAAGGACTCTGGTGTGGGGATAACACAAAATTGCATACCCAGTTGTGATATAGTTGGCTTCACACTTTCATGGAGAGTCAGAAATGCCCAAAAGGTTTTTTGATTTCTCATAAAGGCAATTGTTTCATGTATTGCAAAATCTGTGTCTATGTGATGGAAGGAGGCTCTGGAACTTTCCATATTGCTCTCTTGCTGACATCACTCCTGTTATTTTAGAATTTATTCACATATATCTGGAAATATCTTGTAAATATTTGCCATGATATGTTTGCTAATTTGATTACCTTCTAATTCTCATGTGTGTGTTTCACTTAATGATACTAAAGAAGGAATATCGTTTTTAGTATGTTGTTATTAGTTCTTATATTTAAACAACATTCTTTTTCTAGGTTGCAGTCATGAATTTCAGCAGTTCCATTTCTTTGAGTCTCTTACTCCCTTTATCTTTTTCCCCCTCTGACATCCTATGAGGTGGTGGATAGTAGGAACCCTGGCCAGCCTTCCTTCTCCACCTTAACTTTAAAGGAAATGCATCCAGTGTTAACTGCTGATTATGATATTTGATACAATATTCTTGATTCATGACAGATTCCTTCTCCCCCACAATTTTTTCATGATTTTTAATTATCCAGTAAATTGTTAGAGTACTTACAGTGATAATTTTTTTCTATCGTATTCTATTAAATTAATGTATGGCACTAATAAGTTTTCTTATCTTTAATCATTTTTATATTAGTGGAATAAAGTAATAAACTCCATTTGGCTTTGTTGAATGCTTAAGTGTTTAAAATTAAATAAAGAAAATTCTATTTATATCTTGGCTATAGATTTAAACTTAAATGAAGAAAATTCTATTTATATCTTGGCTATAGGTATTTTGTAAAGATTGGAGTTACAGTTCTCTATATTTTTTCATGCTTGTACCATTTTTTATTATGCTAATATAGAATAATCTTGACAAACTAATTTAAGTACAGTTTACACATTTTATTGTCACCAAAAAGCTGAAATGCACATGAGAAAGAAAATGATAATGAAAAGGTCATTCAAAAGTATGTCATAGAGCTCTCTACTCCAGGGTACAAGATTCGTGCATGTTGCTTTGCCTCCACGGATTTGTCACACCTTTTCCCCTGGGTGATGGAGCCACCAAAGAATAATGAAAGCCCATCTCTTCTGAGCAGTGAGATGACCCAGATAGGGGTTAATATCCCAGAACCGTCAAGAGTGAGGCATCCCTTCCACTTGGGAAATTAACCCTGAGTTGGGGTTCTCTTCCTGCATTTATTCTCCAGACCACCAAGTTACAGGAAGAGACATAGTTTTAACAAGTTTAACAATAGAAGCTGGTAACATTCAGTAAAACCAAGTCAGATGACATTCTATTAGGCAATTAAGTGATCCACTAACAAAAGCTTGATTTTTGCAAACATTCCTTCTCCCTCCAGCAGCTTCCCAGTACCTTTACATATCAACCAGTAACTTGTCTGTCTTTGAACCAGCAGCCTTGCTGTGTTACAACTCTTTATCTTACAATGGAGAGCAAATGGCATGAGGAAATTTTCCTGTTTTTTGTAAAGTCAATATTTGAAACTGCAAGGCTTTGGAAAACCAGGCCCTGTGAAGTACACTTGCTTTATGTATACTTCACTGGTGCAGCCAAGCTAGGCCCAGAAGTGTGAAGACTGAGCTTCATCCCTTCTCACTGAAAGTAGGGTATGGACAGCAAGTTCTGGACAGGTCAACAGTCTCATCCTATGTTCAGTGCTCAAACTTTTTCTGGCCTCCTAGCCTCTGCAGTCCTGGGTGTTCCAGCCATTGGGTTCTTCTAACTTAACAGATGCCAGCAGCAGCTGGTAAGGATGTGGATAAAAAGGAACCCTCCTATACTGTTGGTGGAATTATAAGTTAGTATAGCCATTATGAAAAACAGTATGGAGGTTCCTCAGACACGTATAGATAGTACTGCCACACTATCCAGCAATCCCTCTGTTAGGTATATAACCAAAGGAATGGAAATCATATCAAAGGGATACCTACACTCCCATGTTTATCATGGCTCTATTTACAATAGCCAGGAGTTGGAACGAACCTAAATGTCCAACATTGAAGGACTGGATAAGGAATATTTGGTATATATATATACAATGGAATACTACTCAGCCATAAAAAAGAATGAAATTCTGCCATTTACAGCAAAATGGATGAACTTAGAGAAAATTATCTTAAGTGAAATAAGCCAGGTGCACAAGGAGAAATACTGCATGTCCTCACTTATAGGTGGGAACTAAAAAATAGACAAAGAAATACAAAAAAGAAGAAGATACAACAGCCATAATAACTCATTGACCTGTCAAAAGGAGAGAATGGAACTGAGGCCACCATAGGAAAGGGGGAGGAGGGCTTAGTGAGAAATCGGTTAGGGGCCTCACAAAATGGTTAGATTGTGTTATGTTCAATATAGTAATTATCCTGCTTTAAGCATCACATATTGCACACAGGTATTTAGATTCAACACCATACCCCACAGATATGTACAATCATTTTTTAACAAAAAATAAGTTAAATAAACACATTTAATTTCTTTTCATTTAAAGAAATACATTATAGAGAGACATCTCTTCTTATTTCCATTAATCCCTCTCTTCCTTCAACAGAAATACTGGTGGTTATGCATCCATATGTGGATGCACAAGCCCAACGGTTTTATAGAAGACACACCAATATTTCATAAAAAGTTTTGTATTTGCTAACTTTTCAAATTATTTATTAAATATTCTCCATAGCCTTAATTATTCCTATGCAATCACATCAAAAACTTAAATTGTAGTAAGAATACTAATCTGCTATGTGAATGCTTATGTGTGTGTGTCCATGTAGTGACCTTTAATGCCATTCCATGTTGTTAGCCTTGAACGTGTTTCACATTTTCTTTCTTAGGTAACTCTGTCAAAGTCCTTTTGATTCTGTATGTATTACTTAACTGTTTGATCCTTTAAGTTCAATTCTAAAGCCCGACAGCCTGGGTTCAGATGCTTGCTCTGCTGTTTCTTAGCTGTTTGACCTGAGCCAAGTTTCTCAGGGTGTTTGTGACATAGTTGTTTCCTATTTAGACAGGAAGAGATATTTCTCTCTCGGGCTATTGTATTGTTATACAGTTTATTACATGTAAATCATTTACGATAATGCCTAGTACATTAGAACTGATCATAAACTTTAATCATTGGTATTGCTATCATCATCACAGTTTTTAGGTTTTGACCTTTCATTAAATCCACTTGGTACCAGCCAGACTCCCAAAATAAATAAACGAAGTCACTGTGGACTTTGTCATCTCCGAAGACACCACTCATGGTCTACCTCATATAGATACTGAATTTCACTTTGTGTGTTGAACAGACTATCTCATACTATAAAGATAATGATGTGTGGATTTTTTATTTGGATAGATCTTATATTGTTCACACAAATGAGAAATCCACACTGATTTAGAGGATATAATAACCTCCTATGGGAAAGTATAATAAAATAAAATTAGAGACACATAATTTGTAACACACACTTATAAGTTATTGTATTTCTATAGATATGGTTCTATTTAGACTTCTCATCCTTGC
Organism: Galeopterus variegatus; assembly: GCF_000696425.1. Lineage (NCBI taxonomy): Eukaryota > Metazoa > Chordata > Mammalia > Dermoptera > Cynocephalidae > Galeopterus > Galeopterus variegatus. The sequence continues at coordinate 13,208 of NW_007740062.1, forward strand.
TGGAAGCAGGGGAATGGTCAATTTTTATAAAGTATATTTACCTAGGAAAATTCCATATCTTCTAGATGTGTGGTCCAGTCAAAGCAAAAGTGGGCTGGTCAAGAGCACAGTCATGGCACTAGTGTTTTGGAAAGCTCAGGGCATTTTGCTTATTCACTTTCTGGATCCATGAAAGAACAATAACATCTGCTTACTATGAGAGATTTTGGAGAAAGTTAGCCATATTTTAGCAGAAAAATGTCAGAAAAGGCATCATCAGAGAGTCTTTCTCCACCCCAATAATGCTCCTGCTGATTTCTGTCATCAAACAAGGGCACTTTTCTGAGGGTTTTGATGGAAAATTATTAGGCATCCACCTTATGGTCCTGATTTGGCTTCTTCTGGATCCTTCTTGTTTCCTAATCTTAAAAATACTGTTAAAGGGCTCCTAATTTTGTTCTGTTAACAATGGAAAAATACTACACTAACATGGTTAAATTCCTATGACCATCGGTTTTTTAGTAATAGGCTAAATGTCTGTTATCATCACTTAGAAGTGTCTTGAACTTTATGGAGCTTATGTTAAGAAATGAAGTTTACATTTTTATTTTTATCTTTTTGTTTTAATTCCACTCTTTAAAACAAACTATTTGAAGTCCCCTAGTAAATTAATATACAGAACATAAAAGAAACTCAAAAACTGACCAAACAAACTCCAAAACAAAAAAATCAAAACCCAAACATCCTAATGAAAAACTACACAAATTAACATTTATTTATAGAAGACATGCAAGTGGCCAAACAGGTATATGAAAAGATGCTAAATCAGCATCATAAATCTTCAGTGAAGAGCAAATCAAATCCACAATGAGATTATCTCACAGCTGTCAGAAAGGCCAGTATCAAAACAACAAAAGATAGTATGATTTGGTGAGAATTTGAAGAAGAGACAACACTTCAACGCTATTGCTAAGAATGGAAATTGGTACAGTCATCATGGAAAGTGCATGGAGGATCTTGAAAAATTAAAAATAGAACTACCATATAATGTAGCAATCCCACATGTGTCTATTTATATGAAGAAATTGAATCAAGGATCAAGAAGAGAGTTATTTACACACCCATAATCATTGAAGCATCATTCATAAGAGCCAAGATGTGGAAACAAAATAAATGTCCACTTACGGATGAATGGGTGACAAAGATGTGGTGTACACATACAAAGCAATTTTATTCAGCCTCAAAATGGTAGGACAATCTGCCATATAAGACACAATGAATGATCATCGAAGACAACACGCTAAGTGAAATCAGCCAGTCACAGAAGGACAAATACAGCAGGATATCAGGTATTTAAAGTATATAAAAGAGTCAGACACACAGAAACAGAGAGCGGAATGGTGGATGCCAAGGGATGAGGGAATTCCAAGACATGGGTATAATATTTCAGTTATACAAGGTGACTAATTTCTAGATATCTGTTGTAGAACTGGGCCTATAATGATCGACATAAACTTGTATACAATGCACAATTAACAATATACTAAATTGCAAACTTAAAAATTTGTAAGGGCATAGAGTGCATGTTACATGTTCTCACCTCAATAAAAAAAAATCACCCCAAATAATGTACAAGCACAGATGATGACACTAGACACTTTTAACAAATATGTAAAGAAGAAATAACAGCAATTGCACATAATATCTTCTAGAATGTAGAAGAGGAAGAAATACCTCCCAACTCAATTTATTAGGTCTGTTTTACCATAATACCAAAACTAGACAAAGGCATTAGAAAAAATTTTTAAAAACTTAATCCCACATGAATAAAAATGCAAAAAAACTTAAAAAAACATTAGCAATAGAAACAAAGAATATATGGAAGGAGTTAAACTCCATGACCAAATGAGTTTTATGTGAGGGCTGGAAGGCTGTTTTATTATTCATGATGTAATTCAAAATATTAACTAGTCAAAAAAAATCACAGAATCCTACCTATTTATGCAGAAAAATTTTTGACAAATTTAACATTCGTTTATGAAATAAATCTTCAGAAAACTAGGAATATAGGGAAACTTTCTCTACTCAACAAAAAACACCTACAAACCTTATAGCAAACATCATACTTATTACTAAAGACTAAATGCTTCTCCCAGAGACTGGGGATCAGGCAACGGTGTCCACTCTTACTACTGGTGCTCCCCAGAGTAATAGATGGTGAAATAAGCGAAGAAAGGATGTAAAAGTGAGAGACCAGAAAGAAAGATGTAAGAGTATATCCATTAACAGAAGATATTATGGGTGTGATAAGGTGAATAATGTCTCCAAAACGATATTTATGTTCTCATCCATATTACATGTGACTGTTAGTTTATATGTCAAAAGACAGTTTGGACATGCGATCTAATTAAGGATCTTGAGATAGGA
>NW_007740062.1:16537-17534 GCF_000696425.1 Galeopterus variegatus
AAGGAAATAAAAGCTTTTCTGGAAATTCAAGAAGGATTACAGTGTTGTAGAACCATTTTAGACTTTTGACCTCCACAAATGTAAGAGAATAAATTTGTGTAGTTTTAAGCCACTCACTTTGCATTTTTTTCTTTTTGGCTGGCCGGTATGGGGTTCTAAACACTTGAACTTGTTGTTATGTGGCAATTTTTTAGAGCAGCAATAGGAAAGTACTGAAATGGTGTATGTAGAAACCCCAAGAAATCTACACAAATCTTTAGAATAAGAGAGAATTAAAGGTCTTGGGATACAAAATACAAAATCAACATACAGAAGTCCGTTGAATTGCTATGTACTACCAATTAACATGTGGAAACAAATTAAAAATGCAATACCACGTATGATTGCTGAAAAAAGAAATGGCATTGGAAATATGTGTAAATCTAACAAAACATGAAGTTACATTTATGCTGAAAACTACAAAATCCTGATGAATGAAATCAAAAACCATACAAACAAATAGACATACCATATACATTTACTGGAAGATTGAAAATAGAAATGATGTCAAATTACTACAAACTGACATACAGATTTAATGCATATCCTATCAAGATATTTTGTACATTCAGATAAGATTATCCTAAAATGTATGAGAAGAGGCAAAGAAACAAGAATAGCTAAAATATGCAAAACAGAAGAAGAATGTGCTTGGAATCACTCCACTTCATTTCAAGACTTCTAATGTAGTAAACATGACCGAGAAGTGTGGTATTGGTGTAGTAAGGACAAAGCAAGAGAATAATGAACCCAGAAATATCCCCACAGAGGTACTTCCAACCAGTATTTCACAAAGGTACTAAGGCAACTGAGTGAAGGAAAGATTTTCCAAAAATGGTGCTAGACCATGAAATATCCAGTTGGGAGGGGAAGTATGTCCATCTCAACTTCACACCTGTACAGTTATTAGTCAAAACTGATCATTTCTCTAAATATGATATGAAAAGATGTGGGGAAA
>NW_007740062.1:18813-19488 GCF_000696425.1 Galeopterus variegatus
TTTTGCCAGTAGCAGTTGAGTTTTTGAGTTTCTCTTTGTACAGCCTAGCTCATAGTGTTGTGTGTGGTGAATAAAGACTATTCCTTCTTCAACCAAGACTCCAAGGACCATTTTATCTGTATACCTAGCTTGTAGACCTGCATGTGAAGGGTTTATGAATGGGCTCAAGGGATCTGTGAGCTCCAGACCCTAACTCTAGCTCAACAAACCCATGACACTTTAATGTACAAGAGATTCAAGAAGAACAGGAAAATATTTAGAAACTCTGGTTGTTTAAAGAGTTCTTAGACATGGCACCAGTACCATGAGGTATAAAAGAAAAAAAATCCATAAATCATACTTCATTAAATTAAAAGTGGTTGGTTTGTGAAAGATTTTTGAGAATGAAAAGAACAGCTACAAATAATAGAATATATCTGCCTGTCACACATCTGACATATGACTAATATGTAGAATGCATATCAAATTCTAGAACTTTGACCGTGACAAAAAATAAATAAATAAATAAAACCCAAACACACAACCTCAAAATCTCAACACAATAAAATTAGAAATTTGACAAAAACATGAAGCGACATTTCTCTGAATCAGATACACAGAGCAAATAGGTATATAAAAACATTTTAAAAATCACTGTCCATCAAATATCAGACCTTGGTATATTTTGCTTCCTCC
>NW_007740062.1:21278-29375 GCF_000696425.1 Galeopterus variegatus
GAGATGCTAACAAAATCAGTACAGATGATGAACAGTTAAAGGAAAGAAGTAACTAGCCTTGTTAGTAAACAGCATTGTTAAGAGATTCATCTTTGAAGCCAAAAACCATGGATTTGATCCTGAATCAGACATATACTGGAATGTGATTTGATAAGATTTTTAACCTGTTTTTGATCTAAGTTTATTTTAGTTCACCATTTTGTATCATCCCAGATCTCTCATTGACATAAGCACTTAAAGGAACATTGCTTTTTGTTGGTAACTTATAAAGAACTTTGTACCTATCATTGCCTTATGTGCATTTTCATACAACATTTGGTAGCAAAACATCTTCATATAAATATCCCAATTTTTTTATTGGTGTAACACATGGAAGAAATCTGCACTAACTACATAATCTGGATTATAACACATGGAAGTTAAAAAATGATACAAAAATTTTCATACAAAATCAAAAAGTAATTCGACTGCAGTTGAGTCATTCTGTAATATATTGCAGAATATCACAATCTGAAATAGACGTTTTATAGCATTTAGAAAGATGTCCAGAAAAATTGTTTAATCAGGGATATTATCTTATGAATATTTTGACACATTACTTTTCATTAAAATAGTCTAAAAATATGTAAGGCAATCTAAACAGTATTTTGCAAACATTCTTAATAATTATATTTTGTAATGGAATCATGGGTAGCAAGCCAAGAACACTGAAAAAAGTATTTGACACACTGATGACATATATACAGTATAACTCCATAATGGATTACCTGATGGGCAGTTAGGCAGGAATGCACACTAAAGGCTTTGTCACACTCACTACACTCGTGAGGTTTTTTTCCTGGTATGAATTCTACGATGAATTGCAAGGTGTGAACTTTGAGTAAAGACCACGCCACACTCACTACACTTGTAAGGTTTTTCTCCAGTATGAATTCTACGATGAATTGCAAGCTGTGCCCTTTGAGTAAAGACCTTGCCACATTCATCACATTTGTAAGGTTTTTCTCCAGTATGGATTACCTGATGGATAGTTAGATTTGAATCTGTACGAAAGGCCTTGCCACACTCACTACACTTGTAAGGTTTCTCACCAGTATGAATCCTCCAATGATTTGCAAGATGTGAATTTCGAGTGAAGACTTTGCCACATTCATTACACGTGTAAGGTTTCTCTCCAGTATGAACTCTCCGATGATTTGCTAGACTTGAAGACCGACTGAAGACCTTGCCACATTCATCACATTTGTAAGGTTTTTCTCCAGTATGAATTCTCCAATGTATTGCATGATGTAAACTTCGAGTGAAAACTTTACTACATTCAGTACACTTGTAAGGTTTCTCTCCGGTATGAACTCTCCTATGTATTGTAAGGTTTGAAGGATAACTAAAGACCTTGCCACATTCATTAAGTTTGTAAGGTTTTTCCCACGTGTTTGCTCTTTGTCCTTGTGAGAGTGATGAAGAATAGATAAAGTCATCCCCATACTGTTTAGAAATGAGAGTTTTGACACTTGAACAAATTCCTTGAACTGGTGAAACTGAAAAACCTTTTTTCAGAGGTTTCTCAATTTGATGACATTCATAAAATTTCCATTCAGACTGAGACACCTGCAGCTCAGGCAGATGTGACTGAAAGCTAAATCCAACCTGAGTCTTATCAGGCATTTTTCCTGCATGCCTTCTAACATGTTGATCTCTTCTACCAGTGAGACTCTCTTTAAGGGTCATGGATGTTCCATTGCAATTTCTTTCATTATCTCTCCACTGACATTCAAAGACATGTATATTTTTCTGGTCTTCCCTGAAGGAAAAGTCTTCAATGTCATGGCTTTCATGTCTTTCCAACATCATTGCTTGAAATACTTCTCCTGTACTCTTGTTCCCTTTTGATGGTAATTCCTTCATTACACATTCAAGAAAGATACCTACAAAATATAAAGAATCATAGGTTTCCAATTAATTATAGTATGTAAGTGAATATATCACACTGAAAAACATAGCATTACATCAAAAATACTTATATTGAACAGACTTATGAAACTTCACAACCGTAAAATTCTTTTTCAAGAAGACAGAAGGAATAGGATTCTTTAATAAACAAAAGGTGATTACATGTAATTCAAATTAATAGTAGGGAAGCCTATTTTCAAACAACCTACAGCTAAGACACTCACTTTGCACAAAGGTACGTCAGCCCTGAAAGAGAAAGGGATTTTTACACCATGAACTCAACTGGCAAAAAACACTTGGCTTATTAATTAATGTGCTTATTAATTCTTTGCCTGCTTGTTTTATCTTGGGTTGCTAGAATGTTTTATTAACTTCCATTATGATTTACAGATGATGGTTTTTCAGTATGCATTATGCAATAAAACATTCACATGCCACTTGTTAATATTGCAAAATGTTCTGTATGGTTATAGATTGTTTTATCACAGATATTTAGAAAACTAATATTTTTTGACATTGTTTTATTGAATTCTTCCTTGTTTGTTAAGTGCCATTGTTTTCCTATTCAAAATTTCCACTTTAGCCACTCATTATATGAGTTCTTGGTGGACTGTTTCTTATAATAGTATATCATATTGTGTATTAGCATTTCTTTGTATATAATAAATATTTTATTAAAGCCAGTCAAGATGGCAGAATAAATGGTCCCCAGCATCACTCTCTCTCAGAAATCAACCAATTTACAACTATATAAAAAAGCAACAACACTCAAGCTGGGGCCAGTAGAGCTCAGGGGAAGAGGAGGAGAGACCTACAGAGTGCATGAAGGCAGAATAAGACATGATGAGAGAAAGAAAAAAACGTTCATCATTTTGTGCTGTGGCTGCTTTATGGCTGCAGCCACTGAGCACATAGAGTAGGAGCCAGCAAAAGCTGCAACTGTGCCCTTCAGAGGAGTTGCTTGCAGGTGGCAGGCGAGAAGAGGGCCTTGGTGGCCCCCAGGCAAACAAAACTACTCATAGGGTTCCTATTGACCCACATAGGAGCGAGGAGCCACAACAACCCAAAAAATGGACCCACTCCAAGGCTGGTGAATCATCACAATGGACTGGTGCACAGCCCATCCCAAGGAAGTGTTTGCACCATAGGCAGTGCGAGAGATGGGCCCACAGGGGAAACACTATGGCACAGCAAGGACAGCTGATCTGTACTCCAATCGGCATAAGACCACTCAGAGGAGACAGGTTAGGATTATAGAATTGCATGGGGTGAAGTTTGATGGAGATTCAGGCTCAGATCAGAGTTACTACACAACCCAGGTGCACTGAGTCTCTGGACAGCAAGAAGTACCTATAAAGTCAACCACTATAACCTGTGCTGCACAAAAAGCCTTCCCTAGGGAAGGAGCAGCAAAGCAGCAATCTAACTAAACCACAGAGCTCAAGTACTGGTCCCCCAAGGATGTTCGAGCATTTTAGAAGTAAGCAAAAGAAAAAAGCTTAGTTTCAGCTCAGACACACAACTAGCACCACAGTTCTGCCCAGGGACATGAGTCACGGATCCGGGGAATGGTGCCCCCTCCCCTCAACCAGGCGCACTACTCCAGTGCCTCAGGGCCCACCCAGGGACCTGAGGGATAGAGCTGCGGAATGGGATTCCCTCCACTCAACCAGCCAAATGACAACAGCGCCTCAGGTTCCGCCCATGGACCCGATGGATGGAGCTGGGGCCCAGACACTCCCACAGCCAGGCACACCGCCAGTGCCAAGGAGCATGCCAATAACAACACCTCCACGTGGTTGGCCCACCACAGCTAGCACAATAACCATGGCTGATGTGAAAGTGGCTAGATGCCACAACCACCATGCAGATGGTCTGCTAGCCACTGGAGTACACTGATACAGCGAGAGTCACCAGCAGAGATAAAGTAGAGGATGTCTTCCCCCACAAAGATCATTTCAGAGTGATAGAAGCACCACCTGCTCTATGATCATGTTGGGGGACCTGAACACACATCTCAGCATTGGACAGATCATCTAGGCAACAAATCAACAGAGTAACCATTACTCTTGCAGAAGGAGAGAAGAAATCTAGGGTAATTAGAGGGGGCAGGGGAATGGGGTGAGATTGGACAAGGGACATAAAGAACAAGTAGTATTTGTAACAATATAATATGCCAGTAATATTGATTTGATCGATGTATCCCAACGTTGAACTGCAAAAATATGTACGATCAATTATGATTCAATAAAAATTATAAACAAATAAATAAAGTGTACATATAAAGGAGAACATGCAGTACCTATATTTCTGTGCCTGAATAATTTCACTTAGCAAAGTTCATCCATATTAAATGTTGGTTCATCCATGTTGCAGACACAACCTCCTTCTTTTGAGGGCTTAATACAATTCCATTCTCAATATATACCACATTTTCCTTATCCATTCATCCATGATGAACACGTACGTTGATCCTATATCTTGCCTATTGTGAAAAATGCTACAGTGAACATAGAGTGTATATATCTCTTGGACATACTGATTTCAAATCCTTTATAGATATACCCAAAGATAGGACTGCTACACTATATGGTAATTCAGCTTTTGAGTTTTAGAAAAACTTCCGTACACTTTTCCATAATGGCTGTACTAATTTACATCCTCACAAACTGTACAAGGCTTCCCTTTTCTCCATATCCTCCTTAACTCTTATCTTTTGTCTTTCTGACAATAGCCATTCTGACAAATCTTAGGTGTTATCTCATTGTAGTTTAAATTTGCATTTCCATAATAAGTGACGTTGAGCTTTTTTTCATCTATCTGTTGGCCATTTCTATGTCCTCTTTCAAGAAATGTCTATCGAGGTCCTTTCCTCATTTTTAAATCGGGTTATTTATTTTCATGTGATTGAATTGCTTCAGTTTCTTATACTTTTACAATATTAATCCACTGTAAAATGTAAAACATGGAAATATTTTCTCAATCTGTAGGTTGTGCCTTCACTTTGCTAATTGTTTCCTTTACTCCGCAGAAGCATTTTCATTTGATGCAATCCGACTTGTCTATTTTTGTTTTTGTTGGTTGATCTTTTGGAGACAAATTCAAGGAAATCATTACTACAATCAATGGCATTTTGTTTTTCCCATTTTCTTTTAGTAGTTACATAAGTTCTGGTTTTATGTTTAAGTCTTTAATCCATTTTTTGCTAATTTTTGTATATGGTATGACATAAAGATCCAATTTCATTCTTCTGCTTTTGAATATCCAGTGTTTCCGGCACTACTTATTGAAGAGACTGTCCTTTTTCCAGCTACCACAGCTACAAAAAATAAATTTCCTTGGTTTAAGCCTCCTAATCTATGGTATTTTTTTGTGGCAGGATGAGTTTACTAAGACAGGCCAAAGACTGTGTTTTGATAAACATAATAGAGGGTTGATAAATCTTATGCAAAGAAACTTTTGTCTTTAATGTAAAACCTGCAATATTCCACACTATGTAACAGCACTAAATTTTTGAAAAATCCTTGAGGTGAATTATCATTATTTTGAATAATGACCACAGGCCCACAGAGTTTATGTATCTAACCCCAATTTTTGCAGAAGGTAAGTGTATCTCCAAAGGATTTAAAATCAGTATGTCCAATACATATGTGCACTCTAAGTTCACTGCAGCATTTTCACAACAGGCAAGTAATGAAATCAACCTATGTGTTCATCATGGGTGAATGGATAAGGAAAATGAGGTACATATTCAGAATGAAGTTGTATTCAGCCCTCAAAAGAAGAAGGCTGTGTATACAACATGAATGAACAAAATTTGATGCTGGCAGTGCATGTTCATATAGCATGTTCTTACGCAGGGCTGCTCACACAGGCACTAAAGACAATAATAGGTCACAGCAAACACAGTGAGCATTAAAAATAATATTTCAAGGGATATACAAGAGCTCTGTGGCCAGCAGTGTTACTCAGCCATCTCTCATGGATAATGATATCTGCGTCTTAACCCCCTGCACATATTGCACCCCCTGCACATACTGACTTAAGCAGAACCCTAAAAAAATTGTCCTGTATATGAGTAGGGGTCTTGCATTACACACTGAGAGCAGTCTGTGGGTTCCTGTGGAAATTGGAATGTTAAAGTGAACAATGTTAATATTCTAGGAAGTAATAGTATAGTCTATCTCAATCAAACTACCATGAGAAGAAAGGCCAAGATGCAGGAAAGGCAAGAATGCAGGGCACGGAGTAATGAGCATGTGGGAGTAGACTTTGTGCTTGCAAATCTGTGGATATATAACTTCCACAGCTAAATAAAGGATCTTAATACCACACCTTGGAAGAAAAAAGGAAATATTTAACACGCAGCGTAATACTGATGCATTCTTAACTATGAGAATTAGATCATGGAAAGGATCAAAAATGGAAGGGATTTAAAAGGAAGGGAATATGATGTAGTAGAAAGAAAACAGGTTTATACCTCTCACAACATTGTACAGGTAGTAAAAGTAAAAACAGATAACTGGTACAGCAATAGAACAAATTAACAGAATAAAAAGAAAACCTACAAAGAGAAAGAAAATATTTGCAAAACTTCTGTCTATTAGAGGGTGAATATCTGGAATATAGAAAGATCTCCTATACGTCAACAACAAAAACCAGATAACCCACTAAAAAATAGTGCAAAGAAACAAAATACACATTTCTACAGAGATGATGTACAAATCACCAACAAGCAGATGAAAAGATGCAAAATATCATTAGAAAAAAGAAAATAAAAAAACAGTGAGATGTCACCTCACACTTATTAGGATGTTTACTCTCAAAAGGAAGAGAAAATAAAAAGTCTTGGTGAACAGGTGGAGAATTGGGAGACTTGTTCCCTGTTGGTGGAAATATAAAACGGTGCAGCCACTATGGAAAAAAGTATAATGTTTCCTCAAATAATTCAAAACTGAATTATCATATGAACCAACAATTGAAAAACAAGAATGAAAGAGGTATCTGTAAACATGTGTTTCTAGCAGCATTATTCAAAATACCCACAAGGGGACAGCAAATCCTGTATCCATCGCTGATGAATACAAAAACAACCTGTGGTACTGGAACGTTATTCAGCCTTAAAAAAGATGAAAATCCTCTTATATGCCACAGGATGGATAAACCTAAAGGCCACCATGTTAAGTGAAATAAGCAAGTCATCAAAAGACAAATACTGTATGTTTCCATTTAAATGAGGAATCTAAACTAGTGAAATCTGTATAAACAGAAAATAAAATGGTACTTCCCAGGGGCTAGACAAAGAGAAACAGAANAGAGGAACATGAGGATGAGGTAATACTATTCTATAGATTAGTAGATATATAGCTGTTAGTGCGAATGAATGAAAATTAATGTGCACTTATCCAAAATTAATCAATCTGACAGCATAATTGTCACCAGGAGAACATAAGTCACATTAGGGGAAAATTTAGGAAATGATCAAAGTGGGGAATGGCTTCCGTTGAAGGGGGCTGTTAGCAGCAGCAAAGTGCGGACACATTTCCTGGTAGTGCTGGGGACACCCACAGAGAAGGTCATCAGCAACATAAGCAGCAAATAAAAGCCAGAGGACAACAGGCCAGCACTAGAGGGTGGGTTCACAGAGACCAGGTGAATGTTACAGGAAATTCAGATGAAAAGAAAGAGGGAACACAACAGTCTACATGTGTGAGCCCAAGAATGGAAGTTCCACAATTTTAGACATATGCCATAAATACAGATATTATAAAAGAACATTGGAAATGTAAGAAGTAGAGTAAGTTTCTTGTAAAGTATAAAAAAAAACACCAGAAATATAAGAAGTAGAGTAAGATTCTTGTAAAAAACAATGAGATATTTAAAAATGTAATTCAGTACACCAAGATGGACATGAAGAATGTAGACATGGAGAATAAGTATTACAATACATCATTTTTCAAAGAAATAAAACCTCAGTGACATTTAAATGAAACGTAGGAAGTATGTTTACAAAAGTGAAAACACACTATAGAAAAAAATGAGACATAAAAACGAATTAATGTGAATCAATTCAATGGAATTTTTAGGATTAAGACAGTATCTTAATAAAGGAAAAAAGTATATTCTCAAGATATCAAAAATTCCCAA
>NW_007740062.1:30838-32317 GCF_000696425.1 Galeopterus variegatus
CAGACCTCTCTCCCAATTGCAGAGTTTCCCAAACACTATTTAATGGTGAGGCTTCCTCTCCGCCCATCTCAGCTCTTACTTCTGTTCACACCCATGGCCCATTCCTGCCAATGTGGATTTCTTGCTATTTTCTCATGGCTCTCCACAGCCTAGGGTTCTTTCCCTTGCTCCAACATGGAGATAACACTTAGGTCAAAATAAGGGATTCCTACTTGAAAATAAAGAAAGAAATATAAAGTGCTGAGGCTTTTCCAGAACCCCACTCCTACGTTTACTTGAGAAGAGAGGATATTACAAATAAATCTCTAAACATACTTCAGAAATTCATCCACTGATGGCATCCTTCTGAATTCACAGGGAACGTGGTCATATGGACATATCTAGCAATGCTGCAAGAGCCACTGACTCAAAACACAGAAGTAGAAAAAAGGTAATTGGATATTACAGAAGTCTGCCATAAGCTTTTATCCACACAAAAGCTCTGAACCACCCAATGATGTATCATAAGGGGGCAGAACATCTGAAGAAAAGGGACAATTAAAGTCCGGATTCTGCATTATGAAGCTTTTACATCTGAGTTGATAAAGCTTCAATTTCAGTTAAGCAATGCAGGGACTCTCAAGAGACTCACGGAGAAAATGTAAAGACACATAAGCGTGGATCCCGACTTCTGGAAGTAGGTTATCCTCACCCAAGAAGACCAGGTTCCTGTAGTTCTCCAACATCACGTCCCTGTACAAAGCCCTCTGAGCAGAGTCCAGGCATTTCCACTCCTCCTGAGAGAATTCTATGGTCACATCCCTGAATGTCAACCGTCCCTAAAATAAAAAACACATTTCATCAAGGGGCTACAGGGAGAGCTCTAGTCTTCACATAAAATGAGAAGACAGCAGCAAACATAAATTCAATTGAAGTGAGCCTGCCAACAGATGCAGGTTGTGATATTCTGAAATATGTCATTTGGTCTTTGTCCCTCTTTGCTGAAATATAACTCACTTGGAATCTCTAGTGTGGTATCTGCTTTCATGGTAATGAGATAACTGGTGGCTGGAGGCCACNGACTTTGTGGAGCAGAAGTGTTCCAACCTGCCGGCGACCCACACATCCCCAGAGCAGCTGGCCACCCACGACCGGACATGAGCGAGGCCTTCCTGGACCACCAGTCATGGCTGACCCTGTCAAGAACAGAACCACGGCCTGGCTTATCCACAGAATCATGAGAATTGATCAGTGTTGACTGTTCTAACCACTAAGTTTCAGGATAATTTGTTGCTTAACAAAAACGAGTTTATGGAGTCACAGAACTTGAGTAATTGTGCTCTGCCCATAAAATACAAAATCATACCAGAAGAGGACTTTTCCTCTTCTGAGGAACTGAATTTAAGAGAGATTTTTATTTAGGACACAGAGAGTATTAAGCTTGAAATCTATGCCATATGCTTAAAACCAATCTATTTACTCAACAAATATCCTTAATAT
>NW_007740063.1:0-8927 GCF_000696425.1 Galeopterus variegatus
TTAAAAAATAAACTTGACATTCCACACTGTTCTTCACACTTTAGTTCTCTTATTTCCACTACATTGCAAGAGTTAACTACAACTACATTTATTTTAATTATAAGGAATAACTTTACTCTAGTACTATATGTTGAAATTAGAAGCAAACACCACTTATTCAAATTCCTGCAAATAGATTTTATATCTGAGTTTAACAAATCTTTATGGTATTTTACCAAATTTGTCCTCTGAAGTAATGATCTGTTTTGAAGCTTTAAGGAACAATTATTGCCCTACCATAAGTAAAAGCAAACCAACTCCATATTTTCAACAAAGTTTGAGCAGCAACATAACAAAATACANATCCATTCACTACTGCACGGTCCTATAATCCAATCACCTCTTCAAAGACAGTGGGGGCTAACTTTCTAATACATAAAATTTCTGGAATACAATTCAAACTTCAAGGGGTTTGCAGGTGACATAATCCATGATAGCATAAAATGTCTTTTTTTTCCCCTATGGTTGCTTTAATTTTGTTTTTATTATCTGTTTTAAGCAATTTCACTATAATTTCTTTTGATACAGCTTTCTTCTTGTTTCTAATGGTTGAGATTTGGTAAGATTCTTGGATCAGTTTGTTTATATTTTCAGCAAACATTAAAGAATTTGCACCACATATTTTAAAATATATATTTTTTTCTGTCATACATTTCTCTTCTCTGGGGATTTAAATTACACATGTATTAGTCTTCTGAAACTTATCGCGCTACTGACTGATGCTCTGTTAGTTTTATTAAAGTCTTTTTTCCTCTTTGTGTTTTATTTTGTGTAGTTTCTATTGATATCTCATTAGATTTATTAGTTTTCTTTTCTGCAATGCATTGTCTGCTCTTTATGCCATCCAATATTTTCGTACCTCAGACATTGCAGTATTTAGTTTAGAAATTCAGTTTGTGTCCCTTTTTTATCTTCCATGTCTCTAGTCCACATGTTCAACCTTCTCTATAGCTTTTTGAACGTGAAGAATACAATTATAATGATTAGTTAAAATGTCCTTTTCTACTAATTTTAACATCTGTTTAAGTTCTGGGTTAGTAGTGACTGATTATTCTTATTCTTATTCTTATTTTTTTAAAATTTTTGGTCGTACTATTTTTATTCTTTCCATGTATGAGAATTGTTTAGATGACTGAAACTGAACTTTTCTGTGTTGGTCACATTATATTTTATATTTGTATAAATATTGTGATGGTTTTTTTTTTTGGAAGCAGTTTGATCCTTTCAAAGCTAGATTGTAAACTTTGTAAGTTGGAACCACAACAGCTTTAGTCTAGACATGCCCCCCCCCCCCACTAACAAGGCAAGATCTTCTCTTGTTGCTTAGTACCCCATTAATCGTGAGTGTTCACACTCTTCACATTGGGGACAGAAATTACTTCCCGCTACGCATGAGTTCTTGAGTTTGTTCTGCCTATTCCTTTTGGTTCTCCTTTTGTTGGTCCTTATGTAGTTTTTACATACACACTCACTAATCAGGACTCGGCTGAAAAATTAAGAGGAACTCTCTGCAGATTTTGAACTCTCTTTATATTGCAAGAGTTAAGTACAACTACATTTATTTTAATTATAAGGAATAACTTTACTCTAGTACTATATGTTGAAATTAGAAGCGAACACCATTTATTCAAATTCCTGCAAATAGATTTTATATCTGAGTTTAACAAATCCTTATGGTATTTTACCAAATTTGTCCTCTGAAGTAATGATCTGTTTTGAAGCTTTAAGGAACAATTATTGCCCTACCATGAGTAAAAGCAAACCAACTCCATATTTTCAACAAAGTTTGAGCAGCAACATAACAAAATACACTGCACACTTTCTATATTTGAAGACATATTATTCTTATTTCAAAATGATTATATTTAGCTTCTCAGTGTATAAATAGAGTAGCTCTTGTTTCTGAAGATTCAGAAAGTACAAAACAGCCCATATATACTGGATTTCTCACAGAAAAATTATATTTAATATACTTATCCCTAAGTAGATGAGTTTGGCTATCATCCAGACTAATTACAACACAGACTCTTTCTCTCATTTGCTTCACAAATTTCAAGATTGCTTCTCCACAAATGTACAAGAGAATCTTGAGAGCCCACTAAAATGTAAACTACAGAAAAACAGAGAGTTAAAAATCAGAAGTCCATTTTATTTAAAGGCATAATATTGATTTATCTTAATTTATCTTTTATACAATATATTAACTGCACATTGCATTTTTTATGTTTTTAAGTTTTTCTAGCATTGCATTTTGAAGTTGGTAGGAAGTACTGAAAATATTTATTTTGATAATTACCACTTTATTTGACAAAATATAGTTTTTTTTTGAAAACTGAAAAGTTACTTTTAAAAATTGCATGCTTTATTCTAGAGCAATTATGTTGCCTTTAGGACTAAATTTTCTTACCAATATTTATTTGTTTGCTGCTACTATTTTTAAAAGACAAAGGAGTTTATAATCTCTCCCTTTACTTAACAGTAGATCACTTAAGGCTGGTCATCATTTATCTATAAACTAAAAAATCATAACCTGAGGCACTGTACCACAAGAACCTTTAAGGTTTAAATGACAGAAATTGTAAGAACAAGAGTAGATACAAAAGTAAGACCAATGAATGAGCATTTCAATTATATTAATATGTTAAACTAAAATTTTCAAATCTCTGATGTTCACTCTTACTTAACTATAGTAATAATATGGAATTTCATTCAGACTGGCTCTACTAAATGACTAGTTTTTAAACATGTATCTTACATGAAATTAAAAGAAAAACCTTACTATATTTTATTATCAAATATAAATCATCTAACAGGAAAGGACACAGAATCTCCTCTATACTATGATTTTTGTGTGTGTCTGTAACACTGGCCTATTCGACATGGAAAATAATATATTCCTGCATCTGTAGCTCCCTATTTGAGTGAAGTATGAAACAAATCTGCTTTATCCTAAATAATCGAAACACAAATTTTGGGAAGTCATTGAAATCATAAATGAGGAAGAAGTTGGAGACAGACTGGCAATTCAGTACACATCACAAAAATAATTAACTCTATGAACTTAGGAGCTTTCTTTCAACCTCTGATTCTTCATCTGTACATACTTCTATTAAACAAATACGTATTGACTCTTCTAGGTGCTTGGGCTTTAAGTGAAAGATATAAAGATTTTCCCTCATGGAGTTCATATTCTGGCTGTGAAGAGATTGCATAGGTAGGTATGTAGATTAGATGATAGATAGGTGATGTAGATAGACAAGATACAGAGATAAATGATAGATAACTTTTCCCATATTGTAAATAAAACAGAGAAAGAAGAAAGAAAGTGATGGTCAGAACAGTCAGGTAAAGCCCCTTTAAAGACAAATTTTACTGAGACCTGGAACAATGAGCACCAAGTAGGCACATATGACTCTGAGAAATGAGCCTTTGGGACAGAAGGAACAGGAAGTGAAAGCTTTGAGACAGAAATGTGCTTGCGATGGTTAAGGGGGTTCGGGGAGCCGAGAAGGCTCATGTGGCTAGAACATGACCAGGGCTTGTATTTAATCTTCAGAGTAATTAGAGAGTGGACAGAGGCATCCTGATTTGAAGGTTTCTTGAGAATATTAAACTAAATTATAAATGTATAAAATTATCTGGAAATACTGGTTTTTAATAAATATTAGGCTTCTTTTGTTCTCCAAAAACCTATGTTTAAAGATTTTACATAAGCAGTTTGGAATAATAAAAAAAAAAAAAATCATGACAGTTGGAGATAAACAATCCTAGGTTTGACTTTTCACTCTGACACCTGGTAAATATGTGATCTCAGGCCTACAGGGATTAAAAGCCACTTCAAGCAGCTCCCATCTCTCTTCAAAAACACTGTCACACAAACCTTAGGAAGCTAGAGATCGAGGGGGGGGGAGGGGAAGGGGGCTTGGGAAGTGATAGGTCAGGCAAAGGGCATAAAGAAATATCACGATTTGGAAGAATGAATATGTCAATAATAAATACAAATTAAAAAACAAAACACTATCACAATCTCATTTGCTTCCATGTGGGGTGCATCTCTCCAGTTACCTAATAAAAAAAGGTGGGCAATATATAACATACAGCTGAAATATTAAATATATAAATGAAATATAAACATTGAACTCTCTCAAAATATTAATATATTATGATAAGAAACATTATAACTGTATACTCATAATATTAATATTCTAATAATTTAGGAGATCCGTAAAGCAAGCAACATGTTGGTAAAAGTTAATATCCACATTGAACTGGATAAATAAAACTTTGATTTACCATGCTTTATTTTTTCAGAGGAAACTTACGAAAGGCCAGAATCAGGCAATTCTTTTAACCAAGGCTACTCTTTTAGAAATATTTATAATCTTGTGAATTTCATAAAGATGATATTTAGCTAGCTCAATTTGCATTGATCTCATCTATTCAGGCTGATTTCAAATTAGACCTGATATATTGCCTGTAATATTAACAAGTCTGTGAATATATATTTGTTTTATGTGACTATTATTGATTTTATGCTGCCAGCAGTATTATCACAAAACTTATTAAAATGAATTAAAAGAAGTAGAAGAAATTTGATTTTCCCTAGGCCCGTCTGGAATTTTTAAGCATCTATAACCATACTTATCTCCACAATATCTGTGATATTTATTATCTTCTTATATGTTAATATTTTTTATGTCTGGTATTTTGACTGCAATTACCTCATAAAAACTGTGTCAAAGATTTTAAATAGTCAACAAAAGTTGGATATAATTGTCTTCTTTTCAGTCCAAATGCGAGTGTTTGTTGTAGTCATACTGTACCTTTTTCACTATTTGGAAGGGAGGTGTGGTAGATGTACTTTGTTTTATGTTTTATAATTAATGAATAAGATGGAGAGGACTGAACATTACTGCAAATTTTAGATTTGAGTTGTTTGCCATAAATACAGGGACTTGGGGATTTCACCACTTGGAGGAGGAGTGAGTACATTTCATGTGTGAATGGAAGAAAGAATATGCCCCACAAGAAAGGACTGAAGCTAACATATGTGAGATGTTCCCCAATCTCACTTCCTCTTCCTGGGTTTGCAGGATGTCTATTTTTCCTAGCTTTTCTTGCAGTAAACTATGACCATACCACTGAACTTGTGCCAATGGAATGCACCCAGAGTTATATGTGTCATTCATTGCTAGCCCTGAAAATCTGTCACAAGTTCCTTCACGATTTCTTTCTCTCTCATTCACATAGCTGGAACTGAAAACCTAACAGGTAATGGATTCACAGGATGGAAGGGACCTGGATCATCAAATGACAACTTGGGGGAGAAGTATAAAGGACTGCGATCCAGTTGGTGCTGTGATTTACTGAATAAAACATTAACTTTAATTTTTTAAGTCTTTGGAGCATATGTATGAGAACAATTTTCTCAATAATTGAAAAAAAGAGAGAAAAATGCTAACCACCAAGAAGGCAGGTGTGGTGCATAAATTTTTCATTTCTTTATCCACAGGGTCTTGCTGGCACACAGTGGGTGCTCAGTCAATTTATGTCTGACGGATTGACAGACTAGTAGTGCATGCAACAGATGAATGTCTAGAAAGGTACAGGTGGTCAAATAAAAGCCATCCCAGCCTACCATGAGTTCATTTCTGATTTAGATTTAGGTATGATGTAATTCATCCTTTGTAAGCAAACACATGACAATGAAATCAACCATATATTGGGTTCCTTGATCTATATTATTTTTCTACTGCTGTGTCAGTTTGCTGCAACAAATTACCTTAAGTTGGTAGTTTAAAATAACACAAATGTATTGTTTTACAATTCTCTAAGTCAGAAATCTGACTTGAATCTAACTGGCTAAAATCAAGGTGTCAACAAGGCTGAGTTCCTTCTGGAGTCTCTTGAGGAAAATGTGTTCCTTATCCTCTTCAGCTCCCTGAGGCTGCCTGTATTCCTTGGCTCTTGGCTCCTTCCTCTGTCTTCAAAGCCAGCAACAGCTTGGTGAGCACTAACATAACATCCCTCTGATCTCCTTTTCTACCTCTCTTTTCCACTTTTGAAGACACTTGGAATACAGTAGACCCACCTGCATAACCCAGGATACACGCATTATTTTTAGGTCAGACAATTAGCAAATTTAATTCCATCTCCAAACTTAATTCCCCTTTGCCATGTAAGGTAATATATTCACAGGTCCCAGGGATTAAGGATGTAGACATCTTTAGGGACCATTATTCTGCCTACTACAATTCTTTAATATATAAATATGAGTTTATTATAATCAATGAAATTCACAAAATGCCACAATCAAGAATCTTCACAGAAAAGCATGGATTTCCACAGGGCACATTCGTCTAATTTTATTAATTTTCATTTTGCGTATATCCTAAATGTAAAATACTGACAAAGTTAAAGAGGCAAAGAATTGCAGCACTCACTCTGTTTCATATTCATTTTGAACATATTTGGAGTCACCCATATTATGTGGGAAAATAGTAGTTCGTGAATTTTCCATGTGTTCTTATTTGACATCTGTATTATACCATTTCTGTTGCTTATAATGTAAATATCTGAAACTTTGTAAATTGTAAGAAAACAAAATTTATTGCTTACAGTTTCTGAGGCTGATAAGTCCTAAGTTCGGGGAACACATCAGATGAGGGTCATCCTTGGTGGTGTCTTCAGTGACACAGGGTACCACATTGAAAGATGGCAGAAGGAGAGAGAGAGTAACTTTCATGTGCTTTCCTCTTAAAGCCTTCAGAACCATGCCCATGACCACCATTACTAATCCATTCACTACTGCATGGTCCTCAGAATCTAATCACCTCTTCAAGCCCCACCTTTCAATTACTATAATAGGATTTCCCACCCTCTTAACAGTCACAGTGGGGATCAAGTTTCTAATACATATAACTTGGGGGACAAAATTCAATGTATATCAACACCTTACCAATTTTTTTTTTACCACACATTGATGCTATTAAAACACCTAAAATAGTGTCTTGCTGGAGGTCGTGATGTGCCTTTGTAATGCAGGTGGATGATTGTGAGATGATTTCAGTTCCTGCTGTAATAGCGTAAGTGTCTGGAGTGACATCAGATTTCACTACCATGCTTGTTCACCCAGAATCCCATTTAGCTTGAGGCAAATGGGCCATATTCACTTTTATATTACTGATACTATTGAAGAGTTGAACGATGAAGGATGCTGCAGCTTTTGTTCAATTCTCCAACTCCCATGTTTATACCATGTTTTTCACTGGAGGAAGGTAGTTCCCATATATCAAAGCTACGTCAGATTTCCTAGCTACTAACACTTCCTGACACAGGGCATTTGATCCTGTGAGGTAGAATCTATCACATTTTTAATCTTTCTTTTTAGCAGTTTTTTTCTTAATTCCTAATCTAAACAAAACCAAAAAGCAATTCATATTTTGTTATTTACCTACCACTGAATTAAAGCTTTCAACGACAGGAAAAAATGTTCGAGTACTTCTGGGAACCCTTGTTTTCTCTCCTTCAAGCACTGCTAATTCACTTTAGTCCCAGATACTTAATGTTTCTAATATTCGACATCATATCCTTTCTCATCATGACCAAAGTCGTCTGACCATCTCTTTGAATGCTATATATCAGGATTGCTGTACTGAAGGCTGAAAAGTGAGCTTTTATCTGATCCTCTTAAGGCATTCAGTATTGTTATCTTGATTGACACTCAGGGTCTAAAGGGAGTAAGAGAGGAATCAAGCAATTTGAGGTGGAATAAGAGTTGAATCTTAACCGGGCACAGTCTCTAGTGAGCTTTGAGACAGAAATTCTTCAAAGGGGGAAAAAAACAAAAACAAACAAAAAAAACCCTCCAGAAGTGTGAGCACAAGATACCAGGAATGCGGAAGTGTCATCTGACTTTCAGTTGAATCTACTTCAAATAAAGTGGATTCACAAAAAACAAAAAAAAAACCCTCCAGAAGTGTGAGCACAAGATATCAGGAATGCGGAAGTGTCATCTGACTTTCAGTTGAATCTACTTCAAATAAAGTGGATTCACAAGGTCAGGTCTAGAGCAAAACAACTCTCATGCTCACTTGCCAGATACTCCATTGGGAAGCACGGGGCAGCCTGCTGCTGGCAGAGCAACTGCAGTGTGTAGTGGAATCAGTGCCAAGAGCCAAGAATAAGTGAGGAGCTAGAAAATGAGCATCTCATCCACAATTATCAGAAAATAGAGGCTGAAGAAAAGTCAATTTGGGTTTCCTGAGAGACTTATTTCTGCTAGTAAAATTGTGAACACTGCCATGTTTTGCAATACAGGCTGGATATGGTCTCAGACAATTTGTAAAGCTGTTTGGTTTCTTTATGCATCCTGTGCAGAAAACTAAACTGGATCTTAATCCTCTGACTTACAAAAAATATATTTATGTGCATATTTATCTATATTTATCTTTATATAGAACTTAGGCTCACAACTAGTGAGTTGATAAGTCATTTGGAGGACTATTTTCATTTTTTTGTATATCTGACACTGTCAGATTCAGACTGCTTTAGACTATTTTAAAAATATACTTATTAGAAGGGCTACTCTGAGAGATGATGTCAAGAAGAATAAAGCTTGCTTTTTTTTCTCAAAATATTGTCTTGCATTATTATGTATTGAAATACTGATGTTGGTTATGTATTCACATGAAATTGAACTTCCCACTAGCAAAGTATTCATAACAGATCAGAATTTTAGAAGGAAAATGATACAACTAAAAATTTGTTTCCAAACCCTTGAAAAATAAATAATTTTTGCTCTCTTTCTCACTGGCCATTGGTCTCAGGAACATGTTATTTCAAAGCCTCAACAAAAATCTCTTTGAGTCTGTTCTCACCACATAGTA
>NW_007740063.1:8937-9399 GCF_000696425.1 Galeopterus variegatus
GGAGTCAGAATTGAAATCCAGGTCAGATTAATTTTAAAGCCACACTCTCTCTAATATGCAGCACTGTCTCTGAATGAAAAATAAGTCCTCTCTCACCCCATTTCACCCAACTGTTCATTGTTCCGCGCATGTACATGTGACCTCAGAAATGAAAAGGGTGTACCAGGAGATAGCATTTTGACCACCTCAGTGACTTCAAAAGGTAATCAATTTGTTATTATTTTCCAGAATTCTGATGAGACTAACATCAGTCATTAGTCAATCCTAAACCAAGTGCAGGCATATATTTCTTTCATTTTTCCTGTATTAATATTCCTTTGAATTTTTAAAAATACAATGTGTATCATACCTATTTTACATGTATATACATACATACCCATATATGTAGTATATATAATCTATAATGTTCTATAAATATATAAATATGATATATATGATATGTACTGTTGATAATAGCAATAA
>NW_007740063.1:10138-11188 GCF_000696425.1 Galeopterus variegatus
GAATGAAATTCTGCCATTTGCAGCAACATGGATGAGTGTGGAGAAAATTATGTTAAGTGAAGTAAGCCAGAAAGAGAAGCAGAAATACTGCATGTTCTCATTCATAACTGGCTGCTAGGAAGTGGGGGGAGGGGGTTAGAGAGAAGGAGGGAAGAAGGAAGGAATGAAGGAGAGAAAGAAAGAAAAGACCACAACAGTGTGTAGAACTTTCGGAAGAAGAGAACATACCTAAGGATACTAGAGATGGGATGGAAGGAGGGAGGGGGTTTGGGCAGTGATAGGTCAAGCAAGGGGCATAAAGAAATATCATGATTTGTAAGAATGAATATTCTAATAATAAATAAAAAACTTCAAAAAGTGAATTATATATGCATGTCTGTAGAACTCTCATTTCTCTCAAAATTTTATTGGCAAAATTCATTGTGTTTATAGTTGTGGTTGTTATTCACTTATTTTGCTACTTTTTAAAATTTGTTGGTCTTCTTTAGGAAGTCCTTATCGATCTAAAGATAAAGAAAATATTAACTTATAATTTATTAGAACATTTTGTGGTATGCCTTCACAATTACTTTATCCACAGGGAATAGAATTCTGTTTATAGTGGGAGGTGGGAGTCTAATTTTATTTTTGTTTGCATATAGATCATTAATTATCAGCACTTATCTACTCTGTCCCAATCATACATGATACTATCTGTGTCATAATATGAACATCTATAAATAAAGTGTTGTTCATAAGTTATCTCTTCGGAAAAATTCTGAATAATATTCGGAAACATTGGCCTATGCCTGCGTGAAGAACACTTGCCTTAATTATTAAAACTTTTGATAAATTTGGTGTGTTTTAATGACAAGTCTCTTAATATCCTTACTCAATAGTGCCTTGGCAATTCTAGACCTATTCCTTATTTATTTATTTATTTACTTACTTATTTTTTATTCTGATTTTAACTTCTCAGTATACATTGTCGTTGATTTTTGTGTCCATTTACCCTTTCACAATTAGCATCAACTTTTTTTTTTTTTTTTTTTTTTTTTTTTTTTTTTTTTT
>NW_007740063.1:12598-14009 GCF_000696425.1 Galeopterus variegatus
TTTACTGCTTTTAAAAAGAAAATTAATAGTTTATTTAGAATGATATGAGTGTTATTCTATTAAAACATCCATGTTAAAGTTGTAAGAAGGTAGATCGTAAAGTGTTATGGAAAAAATAAAGAAAAAAGCTAAAGAAAACACAGGAAAAAATTAAAACGATTAATCTTTTATCTAGAAGGAAAAAATAAAGAAAACAAAATTAATCAACAAAGGAAACTATCATAACTGATAAGGAAAACTAAATTAATGAATGAGAACACTGGAATGTGAAATTTAGAAGAATGAAGTTAAATAAGAAGTCATATAAAAATATGGTGAGTAAAAAACAGATATTAAATTATTATAATATATTTAAGTTGGTTTAAAAGAAAATGTGGTATATACACACAATGGAATACTACTCAGCCATAAAAAAAGAATGAAATTCTGCCATTTGCAGCAATATGGATGAGCTTGGAGAAATGATAAGTGAAATAAGCCAGGCACAGAACAAGAAATATCTCATGTCCTCACTCGTAAGTAAGAGGAGAGAGAGAGAGAGAGANAGAAGAAGCAAGAGAGTAGAGGGTTGCACAATACTTATGTATTATTCTATAGTTAGCTTTACGTTGTATTTATTATTTTGTGACTTGCTGTCTTTCTTTTTCAATTGGTAGAGAACTCATTACTTATTATTCTATATTCTTCTTCTTAATGGCTTAATGTATAGTATTCCACAACTTAGGTGTACGTTATCTGTCCAACTTCTAACAACTTGGCTATATTTTGTTAGGTTTCTGCATTTTGAGACCAACCTTTACAAACCAGGATTTTAAACAGCAAAAAAAGAAACCGGTATTTCCCAGTTGATTTTGCAGTAGGATTCAAAAATGCAGACTAAGTCCCACCAATCAGACTCACCCTTGTAAGAGTAAATCAGGAATTGAACAGCAAGTGGACTTTAGGGACGTGAGGGAGTTGGCAAGAGCAATCTTTACATAAGTTTTTTTACACAAATTTGATTCAGAAATCCTGAAAAAAAGGATTATGCAATCACCACTGTTATCAACTACCATTTTCATCAATTGTCTTTGTCAAATATCTTCAGGAAAGGATAAAGAATAAATTGGTTAATATGTAAAAATTTAAAATGTAGGCAATACAGAAAAAGTTAGTTACTGAAGTCTAAATTGTTTTTAGCTCTGCTTCATGCCACAGCATTTGTAATCTTCAGCACGATCAATTGTATGGACTCGTTTTGATGATATTTCCCTACATGTGTTGCTCACTCATTCTAAAGGCTGATGACCTTGGAGATATATTATCAATTGAGCCTTTGAGAATTACAAAATATCCTCTTGACTATTAAGATTTAATAGGAGTGTACGTCAGACACTCATTGAATCTCAAAACAGATGCCTGTTTCTTTCAG
>NW_007740063.1:15814-16948 GCF_000696425.1 Galeopterus variegatus
AAAAAAATTTAATGGCAAATTAAAAGCTGTCTTTATCTACTAGTATAGGGAAAATAGGATAGTTTAGTCAGGCTCCCTCTTCTCAGGCCTGGTTGGGGTCAAGCAGCATATTTCCTAAACTAGTCATGTGTGGGTGGAGTTAGTGTGCATGTGCACCAATGTATCTTTCTAGTTTTGTTGCTATAGTGTGTTCTTCAGTTTGTGAAACAGGGCTGGCCAGCAGAGAGCTCATGTCTAACAACAGAGCCTGCTTACTCTGCTGGCAGTTGCTCAGTTTCAGTTTTTCTTTGGACTTTGCTGGTAGAAATTGAGTTTCTGAGTTTCTCTGTTTGGACTGTTTAGCTCCTTAGATGTGTGTTTGTGCTGAATAATGACTACTCTTTCTTCAACCAAGGCTCCAAGGACCATTTTGTCCAG
Organism: Galeopterus variegatus; assembly: GCF_000696425.1. Lineage (NCBI taxonomy): Eukaryota > Metazoa > Chordata > Mammalia > Dermoptera > Cynocephalidae > Galeopterus > Galeopterus variegatus. The sequence continues at coordinate 16,232 of NW_007740063.1, forward strand.
TTACTTAGCTCATAGACCTGCATGTGAAGGGTTTGTGAATGGTCTCAAGGGGTCTGTGAACACCAGAGACCCAGCCCTAGCTCTACAATTGGTGTCGTCGGCAGGATTTTGTGACAACTAGCTTCTTGTCCTTTGGCTGAAAACAGCTTAGGGTATTTACCTTTTGTGTGTCTCAATCTAGCTAATCCTGCTACCACCAGAGCTTCTAGGAATTCTAGGGCTCATGCTTATGAAAATACCTGGTAATGTTTTGACAAAATGATGTAGACCTTGCAAAAAGGATGGATGCCACTCCTCTTTCCCAAGTCCTTGCAAATATTCTTAACAAAAATGCACTATTTCCTGCTGAATTAGGACTTGGCCTCAATTCACACAATAGTGCATCAAACACATTGGCTCTGGTTTTGAGCTCTTTGGCCTGTATCTGTTATAAACACGAATGGGTCATCTCAGTGTGCTGGCCATCTATATTGCATATCTTGTGGAGAGACTGAAATGGGTAGCAAAAGGCTTAAGAGGCAATAATAAATTTTAGGAGAGAGAGACAGAAGAGTTGAGATGGATATTTTGTGAAGATGAATGAATGGAGAATCAGGGTAATTTGGTGAAGCTCAAAGGGGAGATGTCCAGCTGAGGGCTAGTTGTATGAACACCAAAGAAAACTTGTAATGAATTGTCCTATACTGTATTGAAGATAGGAAAAGAGAAGACAAATTA
>NW_007740063.1:18495-20327 GCF_000696425.1 Galeopterus variegatus
TTTTTTTTAACTTATTTGTATTAAATCCCTCTCTGCTTAAATATTTAAATACATTTGTGTTTTCTGCACTGAACTCTAACTGCTTCAGGATATCAAGAAAGGCCTCACTGAGGAAGTGACTTTGATCAAAGACTCAAAGGAGAGGAGAGGAGCTAACTATGTGCACACATGGTGTGCTAGTCCATTTCCTGTTGCTTATAACAGAATACTTGAAACTAGGTAATGTATGAAGAAATGAGATTTATTTCTCACATTTTTGGAGTCTAGGAAATCCAGAGTTTGAGGAACACATCTGTCGAGGGCCTTCTTCTGGGAGGAAACTCTCTACAGGGTCCCGTGGCAACCAGGGTATCACATGGCAAGAATGGGCTGAATAAAAGAGAGCTACCCTTCACACTTGCACTCCTTATAAAGCCATTTCTCCAAGAATGAATCAATCCATACATAAGGGTATAGTCCTCACAATCAAATCCTCTCTTATAAGCCCAACCTTTCAAATACCATAATCGGATTTCCCACCCTCTTAGCACGTTACAGTGGGAGTCAGGCTTCAATGAGTTTTGGGGGAAAATTCAATCCACAGCATGTGGGGAAGAGCATTCCAAGAAGAATGACTAACAAGGACCAAAATTCTGAGGTAAGAGCATGACTGGTATACTCAACAATCAAGAGTCTGTGGGACCAGAGCAGAGTAAGCAAAAGGAAAGCATAAATGAAGACAAAAGAGCTTAAAGATAACAGGGAGTTAGATCACTTATGGTCTCTTGAGGCCACATTAATAGTGTTTGCTTTTATTTGTATGAAGTAGTAAGCCAGTAAAAATGTTTTGCACAGAGGACTGAAATTAACAGGAATATCCTGGTAATGACTGCTATATTGAGTAAAGACTAATGAGACGCAAAGCTTGAATATGGAGACCAATTCCAAAGGTTATTTCAGTCACTCAAATGAAAAACAAAGGTGGGTTGGACCAAAGTGATGGCAATGAGGTGGCAAGAAGTAAACAGATTCTGAGGGCAGAATTAACAGGTATAAGAAGTATGAGAAGAAATTTAGTCAAGGAAGACTCCAAAACTTTTGCTTGACTAGTTGAAAGGTTAGAGTTTCCACCTACTGATATGAGAAAGAAAGTAGACAAAAGAGGTTTGTGGAAAATGATTAGAGAAATGATATATTGCACATGCATTCTGGAATCAATTTCTTTGCATCAAACGAATTGTTTACATGCTGCATAACACTGGGTGATTTATTTAACTTCTCTGTACCTCAATTTCTTCATTTAGAACAGCAACTACTTCAAAGGCTTATTATGAGGGATAAGTAAGCTAACATATGTAAAACTTGGAGTATTTTCTGGTGCATAGAACTATAGAGGCAGTAGGTGCTACTATTATTTGGTGCTTGGCTTTGGGCATTTAAATTTGAGATTAGTCTATTAGACATACAATTGTAAATGTTTTCTAAGCAATCAGACAACATATCTAGAGTTCATGGGAGAGATGTAGTTATAAAGTTGGAAATCAATAATTAGAGATCACAAAGCTGAAAATTTCCTCCCTTAAATACCACCTAATCAAATACACGTGACTATTGTGCTTGCATAAGTTTTTAAAATGTAGTCTAGTTAGATGATATTTAAAGGTGTAAAACTGGAAGAAATCAACAAAGGAAAGACAAATCGTTCAAATACAGACTCCTATACCGGCAACGGATCGCAGCCCGTACCGGACCGGGACCGGCAACGGGATCGCAACCCTCGGTGTTGCGCCCACACCTCGCTCAGCCAGTGAGCGGCCGGTCTGTATGTGGGATCCTAACCCTCGGCGGGAGTG
>NW_007740063.1:20929-36322 GCF_000696425.1 Galeopterus variegatus
GTCTGTATGTGGGATCCGAACCCTCGGCGGGAGTGCCGCCGCGCTTCTCAAGCGGCGCACTGTAGCAGTGCGCCACCGGGCCGGCCCGGGTGAAGTGTTTTGAAGCCCAGTGAAGAAAGGGTTTCAAGGACGGGAGAATGATCAACTGAGCAATTGCTGCTAAAAATCAAATAAGATGGAGGTCATTGGTGACATTAACTATAGCAGATTTGGTGGAATAGGTGAAAACTAAACCTTACTGACATGGGCACAATAGGAAATGGGAGTAGAAAAATTGGAGACAATCACTTTAAAGAATTTTTCCATAAAAAGAGACAAGATAGTGGTTTGTTGGGGGCTTCGTGCCAAGAGAGAAGTTTTGTTTTGTGTTTTTGTGTTTCCCATAAATAAATTATAGCATATTTTCATATGGATAAAAATATGCAATAGAAGAGAAAGAGACAATAATTTCCAAATATTACATCCTAAAGTTAGTGATAGAGGATGGTCTTTAGTTCATTAAAGTCGGTTAATACTGGTTAAGAACATGAATGCAAGAACATTGATCATAGAGTAGCGATGCAGATAATTTGGCAGACATGCTAGGAGCTTTAGCAAGTTTTCTTCTGAGTACTTTAGTGAACTATGAGGCTAATTCACTACATGGGACTGAGGATGAGAAGTGTAAGAAGTCTGAGTAGAGACTGGAAGGTATGAAACACTCTACTGGGAAAGAGAAAAGGACAAGTACATCCAGTATGATTGCTAGACTCCCTGCTGTTGTTAGTGATTCAGTATTTAATGTAAATCCTAGTCTGTGTGTATTTTTTTTTAAATTTTTTGTTTTCCCTATTAATGTGTTAATTTACATAATTGCAGGTGAAGAATAGAAAAAAGGTTTGATTGAGCAGGGTTATGACTATGCTAAGTAAAATACCCAAAATAAGATAGGAGCAAAGAATTGAGTAAGAATGGACAGGAATGATTTAATATGAAAACCATAAAAGCGAAAGAGGAAAGTATGAGCATGAAGGAAATAAAGGCATAGGAAGAAAGTGGTAATATGGATGGATGGAATATTTTTGAGTGACATCCAGTATGATTGCTAGACTCCCTGCTGTTGTTAGTGATTCAGTATTTAATGTAAATCCTAGTCTGTGTGTATTTTTTTAAAATTTTTTGTTTTCCCTATTAATGTGTTAATTTACATAATTGCAGGTGAAGAATAGAAAAAAGGTTTGATTGAGCAGGGTTATGACTATGCTAAGTAAAATACGCAAAATAAGATAGGAGCAAAGAATTGAGTAAGAATGGACAGGAATGATTTAATATGAAAACCATAAAAGCGAAAGAGGAAAGTATGAACATGAAGGAAATAAAGGCATAGGAAGAAAGTGGTAATATGGATGGATGGAATATTTTTGAGTGAAGGATTGCAGACATTGGAGTCTTGAAGTAGTGAGATCGAAAGATAGCAGATGTTGTCAGAAATGTGAAAGCTTGCAGCTGAGATGTTGCTTTTATTGGTGATGACCAGATCTATGATGTGACCATGGAAGTGAATGATTGAAGTAGAGTAGAAGACAAAATCCTTGTACAGGAGGAGATTATGAATCAGAGGTGCGAATACTGATTCACAGATACTGAAATCACCAAATTTTAGTGAAGGAATAATATTGGAGAGAAAAAGTGATAGAGCAGGAGATAAAATCTTAAAGTAGTAGGGTAGAGTACCCTAGGAGTTGGAAGATGACAGACAAGGGAGAGTGAAATGAATAGTTTAATTTGTGGCAGAAATTCTAAGTTGTGGAGAAGTAAGGTTAATGGAAGCATGATTTAAAAGTGGCAAAAAGGATTAAAACACCCACCTACCCAAACCCCAGGCCTAGAGTCATAGCAGACCCCATGTGACACAGCTGCAACCATCAGTGTCTCCGGGGAAAGTAGCTTCTAGTTAGTACCTGAAGATAAAGTGAATTCTCAGATAAGAAATCGAAACTACAGTGAATTTTGGTAATGGCTGAGATCCAAAGGACACAGGTAATTTGAAAAAGCAATCACACTTGTACCAAAAAATCCTGACTTTTACTCCAGTGCTGTAGACTGTTGGCCTGTTCCTTTACTATTAAAACTCAAGAAGCTATCTCTTTGTTTTTTTGTTTGTTTTATTGTTAATTCTTAAAATGAACAAATACCTTTTAGTTGGAATTGTTATATAAATGCAATCATACAACTGTAGTTCTAAAGCCTTAGCTTGATTTGTACTCATAGTTATAAAATAAATTATGTAGATCTAGCAAATCTATGTAAGGAATCCAAATTCTAGAAATATGCATGGCAAGGGAAGAAGGAAAGTGAAATATGAAACTTTCACATCAAATGATATGGGAGCTTCCTCTTCTGTGCTTACCTCAAGCTCCAGCAGTGTGAAGACACCCTGTGTCCTCTAATCAGCAGACCTGGCACTGATGCCACCATTCTGCTGTTTTTGCTACAATGGACACATCCTGCCTCACTTATAGAAATTGAGATGTCAGGATAAATGCTCCCCATATGCACAGTAGAACTGCCTGAGAACCTGCACATCATGGAAATCTTGAAGACAGTCAGTTAGTCAGTTGGAGTTTCTATCTCAGGAAGCATCACAGACACTTGATTTCCCAAGATAGAAATGTCAGAGCTTGACTCCTGATGTCTCCTCACCTCACACATCCAATCACTCATTTATTAATCTTCTTTATATATATATATCTCTTGCATCTGGCTTTCCCTCTCCATTTCCACTGCCAGTGTCCTAGTTCAGGCCTTCATTATGTCTTCCCTGGAACTTTTCTTCTATCTCATTTAGAGGTGGGTATCTCTTCAACTAATCTTTTCTTCACTACAGTCTATAAATTGCAATAGATTTATCTTCTCAGAAAACTACTTCAGTAAATGCTGATGTCTATTTCCTTGGGACTCATGCTGAACTACTCAGGATTGTACAAGCAAGGTTAATTACTGAATATATATCTTGCTTCCTGAATTCATTTTTAAGCATCTCAATGGAGGGCTTACTTATATATATATACACATACACACACACACACACACACACACACACACACACACACACATTTTCAGTTTTGCTCACTATGCTCAGTACCATGGTGAATGAGAGTAAATAGGTGCATAATGCAGAGTTAGATGATGAATTTCTTCATCATAGGCAAGATCTCCGCATTTTGAAGGACTGTCAGAGTTTTCTTTTTTTCGGCAACCTTCTCCTAAATCTTCTCTGGCAAAAGTCTTATACTTCCATTTTTGTGGAATATGCCAAGACCATTGTTCACTTCTTCCAGTATTTGTTATATATATTTATTACTTATGAGATAGAAATATGGAGCTACATTGAAAATCCCTGAGGGGAAAACTAGACATACAAATAACTGAATAGTCCAGTTCAGTGCTGCAATCAGTATTCAAATACACACACTAATGAAGATGAGGAGTTCCAATAGCACATCTTATTTTCTGAAACATGGTTAAATGTTAGCAGCCTGCCCAGTATCCGGTATATAATCAATACTATAGCATTGATTGTGGTCTTGAATATATGTACTGATTCAGGGTTCTTAATAGGGAGCAGTCACAAATTATGTTCAGATGCATAGATTTTTGCATCCATGTGAAATGACACCTTTTTTTGCTACTTTACAGAAAACAATCACAATAGAATGATATTTTGGAAAAATTTAATGGTACATTCATTTGGAAAAGTAACTGTTGACCTAGCCCTCTAGCAAATCTATAGGAGAAAAATTTAATGGTACATTCATTTGGAAAAGTAACTGTTGGCCTAGCCCTCTAGCAAATGACAGGAGCTGCAGACTGATGGGTTGACATTATATCACAGTAGCAAATATACCATTTGAATGCCTGGGTAGTGAAAACAAGTTCTTTAAAAGCCACTTAATCCCCTTCTGAGCTATTTCACTTTCAGTGTTTCAGTAATCATTAATTTACATAATATTGCTTAAGATGATCATAACAAGCTTCAATCAAATTTATTAAAATAAAAAGACATTTTCAAACTCTTTATGATTGAATCTTACATTTCACCCTCCCATCCTTCATGATATTGAACACCAAGAGGAAGCATTTTAATATCAACACTCTGTACATGAGCCTGAGGAGATGCACCTATCACCGTAGCTGGCAGAAGACTCTCCAAGTCCTGCAGCCCAGAGCCCACATCCAGACTTTGGTCCTCACAGAGACTCTGAAGAAGGGAAGAACAAACAGCATCGCATTGGTAAAGGATACTTAAATACATGCATGGGATTGGGCCCAGGCCAGTACGCTGCAGTTTAGATGTTTCTTTACATGGCAGCTGCAGACTGGCCCTCAAAACAACAATGCCCATTAAGTTGGTGGACTTGTCCAGCTTAGTGTAGGTGTAGGTGCAGACATGGTGCAGGCTGGGCTAGTCCTGGGGCAACTTAGAGAAGAGCAGTACATGCTTTCCACTTGTAAGTTGGTGGACTTGTCCAGCTTAGTGTAGGTGTAGGTGCAGATATGGTGCAGGCTGGGCTAGTCCTGGGGCAACTTAGAGAAGAGCAGTACATGCTTTCCACTTGTGCAGGGCTCACATGGGTGCCATAGCTTCCAGCCATTCGGCAGGCCACCTCAATGATGAGTGCTGGCTTCATTTTTGACAGGAAAATGCTGTGTGGCCAAGGATCAGTTCCCACACACCCTTGAGCCATTGTAACCACTGTGTTGGGCATTGGGTCCTTTGTGCTAACTGTTTTTGAGCCTCTTGGTTCATATGTGCTGGAACAGGGCCAGGGATCTATCCTTCTGGTGCTAAGATGGGAAGCTGGCAAGATGGCTGGTGGTACTGAGTTGGGCACTGAGGACTCTGGACTTATGAGCTCAGCTCTGCTTAGGACCTGGTCACTCAAGGCCTCCTCCATTCTGGGCAATGTCAGGCTGAGGGCACAGGACAGCTCCACCTGGGTGGTGGTGAGCTTCTCTGTGGTGGGTGGCTTGTCAACATGGCTGGCTAGATGTCTACACCTTTTGTAGGTTGAACTTCAGGTGCCAGTAGGTCAGCTTCTCCTCAGGAATCACCACTGGAATGCAGAATGGTTCAGAAAGTCCAGGAAAGCCTTGTGATGCTCCTCGAGCCATTCACCAGATTCTGGCTAAAGACTTACATTTGCTGAAGGAGATGCAAAGTCCTAAACTGGGGCTCCTCCATCAGCCTCCTGGTCCAACAGAAGCGGGATGGAGTGAGCTCTGGATACTGGATTTCTTGATGTCTTCCTTAAACATGAGAATATTGTGCTCTTGGCACAATGTTTCATTCTTGACTTTATGTATATTAAACAGTCTAGGGAGACTTTCTTCAAGGCTATTGCAATAGGAGACAGAGACCAGAACTCAGTCTGAGCCCAATGTTGCTGAGAAAAGGGTGGGAGAGTTGTTAAAAGCTGGGGCAGACTGGAGAAATCTTAGACCATCCTTTTATTTACACAAAGGAAAAGTAAACTCTCTTATCTTCATAACATAAAATAGTTTAACAACTTGTAGTAAAGTGCTCACCAAATTAAGCTCGTACTCTCCCACAGAAACAGGGAGAGAGAACTTATAGCTTTATTGGTGATTGAATTTTGAAGAGATGGTTCCTAGTTCCTTGAGGATTCTCCTGGGTGATAAAACTGAAAAGAGGCTTTTAAAAAGATTTACATCTGGAAGAAGGAAAGAATTTACAATTATAAGTTTTCTAAAGTAAATAATCTGAAAAAAAAGGAAGTCAGGTCCTAGGGTCAGGAATAAAGTTGTCTAAAGTTGAGTTACTCTGAGGGAAACATTAAGGCCAAGTTTAGTCAAATTGAAGGAAATTTTAAGGCCGTAGCCATCCTGATTGTGTGTGTGTGTGTGTGTGTGTGTGTGTGTAATGGCGGGTTTAATTGTAAAATTCAATCTAATATATAATTTTATATTCTCTTTGTATATTTTCTTGTTCACAGGGCTTTTCTTAATTAAAGTACACAGTGTTTGATGAGAAATTCTGGAGAAACATTATTAGAATTTATTATATTCCTTGTTCCAAAAGTGACGTGGTGGAGTAAAAGAAGCAGGACAAACCAAATACAACTAAAATAACAACCCTTCTCCCCCCAAAAAAAGCACATTGGTTTGGATACAGATGGACCTGAATCCTTTGTTCATATTACACTATTTGTGTAACATTAACTAAGGTGACTTCTTTGAGTTAATTTTCCACTAAAATTAGTTATTGGATTATTACAATGCAAGTTTTCTGTTTTCAGAATATTCAATTAGTTTCAAAGACAGACAACCTATGGGATAAATGAAATTTATAGAAAATCTTAAGCACGGATGGTAAGCAAGCTAGTACATTATAATAGATCAAACTCATAGAATATGTTAAAAAATACAGATAATAAATAATCCAGTAGCTTGTGAGAAGGCAAATATTAAGTATGTTAGTAATCAGTAAGGCATGCTGAAGAGAGAATAAAGTTATGATGGGACAAACAAGTGTGATACATTTTGATAGAAGGACATTGTGTGAATAAGGTCTGATGATGCCAGTTCTGGGCTGCTAGCTGTGTGACTCTTAAATTTGCCCCCTATTGATGACACCAAGCAGAGTTTTATTGTGGCCTTATATGTACCCTGTTCAAAAAAAAAAACACAGGAAAACCCCACAGCTCTTCACCAGGTAACTGGTGAGCTATATGTGCAGTCATGGGTCTTTCCCATAGAGGACCATCTATCTGTGACTACTCCTGCTCAGACTTCACCCATAATTCTATTAACCACATCATCGGCAGGGAAGATTGGGATAAGGCAGAGAAAAAGACAGAACATAAGAACTTTGCATAACCTTGTATTTAGGTCCACACACTTGGACCCTACATTGTCTATTAGTGTGTTCCATTCACTTTCCCTGTCTCCTCATTAGCAGTTGTACCTTGAATTAAACATAGAATTTGAGCATTTTAATTTGGTATGTGATCCTCCTCCACGATAGTTTGTGTGGAGGTGACATTGTATCAAGATTATTTTCCACAAGATAGTTATTGTGTATAAAATACCTAGCACAGAGAATGACCTGCAGCTGATGTTCAACAAATGATTGCATCACTTATGATAATTCTTCAGACTTGGTATCTTTCAGTCACACTCTCATATAGATCAGTGATTCTCAACCACTGGCAATTTTGTTCTCCAAGGAATATTTGACAATATCTGAAAAGAGCTTCAATTGTCATTACAGAGAGGAACTGACTGGCATTTAGTGGATAGAGGTCAAGGATGCTGTTAATGCACAGGACAGTCCCCCAACACAAAGAATTATCAAATCTGAATATCAGTGGCAGTGTGGTTGAGAAAACCTCATCTAGAATCATCATGCTCCATCTTCACTAAAAATTTTGAGATCAATCTAAACATAAAAAACTCATATTAAATTAATCATTCTACTTCAAGAAATGCATTTATTTCAAAATCTTATCTTATGCATTCACCCCATTCAATACTTAATATGCTAAGGTTCTAAATGGCCACTATAGTAGAATTACATCACAGAGATTTAAATTCACTACTGAATATTTATTTAAAAAAAACAAGAAAACTAATTTGTCCTCTTTACTCATTCCTTTTCTCAAATATTATGGCTCAGAAAAATCTTCCTTATTAATCATACCTTGAAAATATTATCACAAATACTTCTTCAGAATAGGTCAGAGGCATTAGAGACTCTGGTAAAGCCAGAGATCTTCCATTGCTAAGAACATGAAGGTGAGCAGTTTAGCTGTGTTATACTAATTGGCCAAAGGTAGTCTAAAAGGCAAGATTTATTAGGGACTAAAAAATAATTGCCAAACTTAATTCAGCTTCAGATAAGATTTTTGTCTTCATAATGAAGTTTATCTTCCTAATAGTAAAATATAAAAAGCAGCATGAAGAAAAAAAGGCTAATTGTTTCCTTGATTTTACATTAGGATTAGACTGTTTCAATGGGGGAAGAGTGGTGTCTCAGCTTTTGTCCAATGTGATATTTTACACTTTATTTTCTGATTCCTTTTATTAAGTTTATATTATATATTTATAAAAGCACAACATCCTTTCTTAATAATGTGATGGGGGCAGTCAAATAAAAAATAAAAAAATAAGGATGGTTGCATTCTCAGATGGAAGAGAGGAAGAAAGAACAAAACGCGTTGAGCAGAATGTAAGGTCTGCTTTCCAGTTTCTCTTCTGTGGAAACTGGCCCTGATCAGCACACAGAATGAATGAACCCGTCCATCTGTCCATTGTGTGGACAGACAGAGGCTGCACGTGAAGTGAGAGGGGTCCGATAGAGGATGATTTGTGAGGAAGCCTGTGGGTGAAGCAGTTGGTAAGCTGTCTCCTTATGGCAAATACTTCACACAACGTGGCTAACAGTCTAGCTTTTCTCCTTGCCACGTCTGACTATGCAAAGCACACTTAAAACAACAATTTTAAAAAGGCAACATATCTAATATTCTAAAACAATTAGTCGAGCCCATGATAATAATGCTGCTCAAGAGATGTTAAACAAGTAATATTTGTAAAATTGTCTACTCTTCGGAGCGAAGGTGGGGAAGTGTCCTATGAATAAATAGCTTAGCTGAGGCTCTCCTCTCTCCTCTGGTAAACAGCACACTGACCTTTTCAACCTTGCTCTGTCTCCCATTAAGAATGGAATACATTCCATTATACGACCAGTGTGTTTGTGGCAGTTTCATTTCCAACCCTATTCATGCCACGTATCACTTCATTTTAATGACCTCTTGTCTCTGTTAGAGCTTACCAGTTCTTCAAGATTTAACCCAAGCTGTACTGAGGTTTTTCCATGTCTGAACGATTAAAGAACATTGATTTGAACCACTTACATCCTTAAAAACTTTAGATAAACTATATATTATTCTTTTTCACAAGATTGCCTATGTTCTATCATGAACCAGGCTTTATACCATGTAATGTTCAAATGCTTCATTTATGACATTAAAGATTCTCTAATGATTCTTTAGATGGATTAAAAAATGGATTAGATGGATTAAAAAATCCATCCTTTAATGGATTAAAGACATCTAATGGATGTCTACAAACATTCCATTAATGTTGTTGTGTGAATTAGCTAATACTAATATAAGTTTGCCTGATGTTTGCCACAAAAATCTAGGAGAACATGACAAATGTTCATGTGTCTGAAGGTGTGAGAAAGATGGGGGCGGTGGAGAGAGCCGAAGGAAAATGGGATCAGTGTGATGGGAAAAACTCTTGGTAGAGCTTGAGAGATACAAACGGACAGACAGAGAGAGAGAGAGAGAGAGAGACAGACAGAAGAGGGAAAGGGAGAGGGAGAGGGAGAGAGAGAGAGAGGGAGAGGGAGAGAGAGGGAGAGAGATAAGAAGCGAGAGACACAAAGACACACACACACACAAAGAGAGATAGAAAGTGACCTTGCTGCAATGTTCAAAACAAAAATATTTTTGTCCATTTAGGTTGGAAAGGGAAAAAGAAGCAGACAGAAACTAGTAAGTGTTTCTACCCAAGCAAAAAGAGACTTTCTATGTTATTTTCCCCTTCACAAAAGAAGGTGAGAAATGTTGGGGTCTACCGCTCCATTGAGAGGTGAGAGAAGAATCCCCCATAGAGTACAGAGAAACTGCACCAAGTAAATAAGATACGAAGATGGCACAGAAATTCATTGGGAGGGAATTTCAAAAACGACAAAGAGAGAAAGTGGCAGCATAAGGAGCAGAGACACTGCAGACTCAAGGTGACTCAAATGGCAATTACAACCATTAGCTGTGCTGACCGCTACAGAAAATATTGCCAAATCTGCCAGGATTGTTGTGGGGAAAAATAATGGAACTCAGAGTAGCTCAAGTTCCAGCAATTACTCTTGTATATGTTTGGCCAGATCATACATCATATTGAGATGACTAACATTCCATTGTCTGTCTGTTTCAGGCTGATTGCCAAGCAAGCATCTGTACATCAGAGTTATACAATAATAATTATATTTAATTTCTCATCCTCATGTCTGAATTGCTGAGTGTTCTTGATGCCTACCCATATTTCTTGCCCATCTAGTTTTGAACCTCCACATCAATATTTAAAGTTGTTGACTTCCAATAAAGATGGAGGAATAAACTGTGTCCAGTGTCACCCTTTCCTGCAATCAACCAATTTACAACTATTACAAAGCAATGACTGCCAAGCTGGGGCTGCCAGAGCTCACGAGAAGACAAGGAAGAACTATGGAGTTTATGAAGGCAGGGAAAGCCACGATTATAGAAAGAAAGGACCTCTCTGAGCATTTTGAGCCCCGACCACTTCAAAGCACTTGCTCTGGTGAGCACACAGAGAAAGATCTGGAAAAAGCCATTGCTGTGCTTTTTTGTATGAAGTTGCTTGGAGACTGCAGGGTAGAAAAGGTCCTTGGTGATCACCAGGCCAGAAAGACCACTAATGGAGTTCCCACAGACCCATATAAGAGTGAAGAGCCACATACAACTGAAAAAAGGAGCCACTTAGAGGCCAGTTAGTCATTGCAAGGGACAGTGCATGGCCCGTCCCATGGGAAGTGTTTGGAGTGTGGGGGGTGGGGGAGACTGGCCCACTGGGAGAACACTGGGGCATAGCGTGGATAGCTGATCTTCCCTCTAGTCAGCACAGGACCACTCAGTGGAGACTGGTCAGGAATATGGATCTTCAAGGGGTACAGTTTGCTGAAGGAACTCAGGCCCGGACCAGAGTTTCCACACAACCTGGTGTACCAGATCTCACAAGACATGGAAGTGCTTACAAGGTCAACAATTAAAACCTGAGCTTTTAAAACATAAAATCCTTTCCCAGGGAATTAGCAGAAAAGCAACAATTTAGCTCAATCACAGAGCTCAAGTGCTGGTTCCCACAGGAAGTTCCCCCATTTTAGAAATAATGAAAGGACAACAAATTAGTTTCAGTGCTGAATTTATCTGGTGGGAATAAAGAATAATCCAATGCAGAACTGAAAGAATAAACTAAAAACCCACAGATCAGAGACAAATTTCTGATATTAGTCAGTAAAGGTCTAACATCACCAAAGAACACCTGTAAAATCTAGAAAAACCATAACCCCCTGGGCTCCCAGTCCAGTGCAGTGGGAGCCAGAGGGCCTCAGCCATGCGCCCTGACATCTGCACCCAGCACAGTGATGACCACCGAGCAGCCTCTGGAAGCACCCTAGGCTTCCCAGTGAGGGCAGTTAGGGCCATAGGCCTCAGCCATGACCTCTGATGTCCACATGGTCATCTCTGAGCTGGATGTGAAAATTATTTGGGGGACATTTATTGCTGCACAGAGTTCATCAATGAGAAGCCACATTGTTAGCCTGAGTTCAAAAGATATGACGAACAAAAAAAATGATTTTCATAGATATGCAAAGAATGAGATTAGATGTTTCTTCCATGACAGACTAGACAGCATTTACCAAAGGGAACTGAGATATTGAGAAGCAACATAAAGTGATGAATAAGACAAGCATCACATGTTAAATCCGGTACAAAGAAAATGTGTGAACTTGAGAAAGTCTTAGGGAAACCACCTAAGAACATGGAAATTGATAGACTTCTACCTGCATGGAATTACTTTCTTTTCTTTTTTTTTCTCTGAAAGCAACATTTGTACAGATGTGTCTTGTACCAGGAGAGCATGAGAGAGAGCAACAGAGGTGGCCTTTTGGCAAATATTAACAATGATGATGAAAACTCTGTTTTTTCAAAGAAATGTTCTCCCATTCCCTGCTGTGAGTGGTGTGTGTGTGTGTGTGTGTGTGTGTGTTTGTGTGTTGAAGAGTTGATGTATTTTTAGCTGCATTCTGAAAGTACTCTGGGGAGGGGAAAGGGGTTGTGAGTCCTCCATTTGGAAGGAGGCCCTCTCTGAATCTCCCACTTTTTAGTTTCATTTCTCTCCTTAATTTTTGCTGAAACTGGCCTATCAAGCACTTGGTGCTGAGAGATTGTTTGATAATTTTTGTCCTCTGTTTTATTATATTTATTTTAAGTCTCAGGTTAGTTAGATTGGCATTTGCCATATCATATGATTTTAAATTACTCTGCTCTTGCCGATGATGGAATTTTGCTTCAGAAGTGATCATATGAACAGCTAAAATAATTGTTCCAGTATTGTAAGAAAACATAGCTTAATATCAACTGACAGAAACTGAAAATCATTTGGATGAGATGTTTGCTTATGTTAAAATGATCAGTACTAAATATTTTTTTATAATAATTCAGTTCATTTATCTACTCAGTGTGTAGTTGTATTAAAAAAATAACAGCAACAAAACTGTTATAGGACTTATTCTTGGGTTATTTTACAGACAACACAAATGAAAATGATGTGGGTCCAGGTACCTTTCTAGATAATTGACCTGCTTCAAAAAGCTTCCACCCCATTCCAAAGAACTCTGAAGGTGGCTCATATGTAATCACGTTTCTCACACATAATTGAAAAAGTAGAATTGCTTTTGTCCTATGCCAGAATATTTTAAATTTTATAGAAAAATATCACTTTTGCTGCCCTTTCTCTAGGCTTTTGAATCAAATTTTATTTACATTGATTCTTTGAAAATATGTACAGGTCAATTTCTGTGAAAAGAATCTAAATTTTAGAGGAATTATTCTGATTTTGTAGATCATTTTGATAATTATTTTCATCTTAATATTGTCTTCCAATCTATAGAAATGGGATGTCTTCCAATTTATTAAAATCTTTAATTTCTTTCATCAATTTTTAAAAAAATTTTTAGTGTACAAGTCTTCTTATATTTTTTTTTTGTGGAAATCATGCCTGAACATTATATTCTTTCAGGTGCTATTGTAAATAGGATTTTTTGTTGCTGTTGTTTTAGTTTATCATTGCCAGGGAATGGGGATACAATTGACTTTGGTACATTGATCTTGTATTCAGCACTGCTGAATATGTTTATTAATTGTAACATTATTTTTAGTGAATTCCTTAGGGTAGTCTATAGAGAAGATCATGTCATTATAGATAGAGATAGTTTTATTTCCTGTTTCTATTTAAAATATTTTATTGGTAAATGAAATATTTTATTTTATTTTCTAATTATTTTAACTAGAACCTCCAGTGTGTTAGTCCACTTCTGTTGCTTATAACAGAAATACTTGAAACTGGGTCAATTGTAAAGAAATGATATTTATTGCTTACAATTTCAGAGGTTGGGAAGTCCAAAGTCCAGGGAGCACATTTGCTGAGAGCCTTCTTTGGTGCTTTTGCTTCACAGGGTATCATATGGTGAGAAAGGAAGAATTAAGAGAGCTTCTCACACATTCTTCTTTTAAAGCCATCATAACTAAGACCACGACCACCATTAACCCATCAATGGATTAATCCATTCACTATGGCATGGTCCTTATAATCTAATCACCTCTTCAAGGCCCCACCCTTCAACTACAATAACAGGATTTCCAACCTTTTTAACGCTGTCATAGTAGGGGTTAAGTTTCTAATATATGGAGTTTGGGGTACACAATTCTATCCACAGCATCCAGCACAGTATTAAATAGAAGTAGCAATACCAGAAATGTCTGTCTTGTTACTAACTTGGGGGAAAAACACTCAGACTTTCACTATTATATATGTATTAGTCCACTTTGTGCTGTTATAAAAGAATACCTGAAACTGAGTAATTTTTAAAGAACAGAGGCTTATTTGGCTCAGTATTCTGTACAGTTGCATCTGGCATGGGCAGAAAACTACAGGCAGCCCATGGGTACAAGCAGGTCACATGGCGAGAGGAAGCAAGAGGAAGAGAGAAGGGAGGTGTCAGAGTCTTTTAAACAACCAGCTCTAATGGGAATTAACGGAAAGAACTCACTCATTACACACACCCAGGGAGAGCGTTAATCCATTTGTGAGGGATCTTCCCCCATGATTCAAACAGCTCCCGACACTGCCACATTGGGGAAAAGATTTCCATATGAGTATTGGGGGACAACACATCCAAACTCTATCAATGTATGATACTTGCAATGGGGTTTTCATAGATGCTCTTTTTCAGTTGTGAAAATACTATTTTATTTCTAGTTTTCTAAACCCTTTTGTCATGAAAATTTGTTGAATTTTGTCAAATTATTCTTCATTTACTGAGATAATCATGTGATTTTTTTTTCTATTAGCATGCTGTATACATTTATTGACTTTTATATGTGAAACCACCCTAAAATTTCCCAGGTAATTTTTTTTCTCTTAAAATCAACTTAGTGAGGTAGAATTTATACAAAATTAAAATGTACCTGTGTAAAATGTGTAGTTCAATGAGTTTTGACAAATGTGTGGGCCTCTGTAGTCAATACCACAATCAAGATCTAGAACATTTCTATCAACTTAAATGGTTCCCTTGTGCACATTTGAAATTTCTCCTGCCCCAGGAAATAACTGATTTAATTTTCAAAAAAAATTATGTATTTTTAATTCATACATAATAATTGTATATATTTATGGGGGAGAGTGTAATGTTTTGATACTTGCATACAATGTGTAATAATCAAATTAGGGTGGTTAGCATGTCACCTTAGACATTTATCATTTCTTTGTGGTGAGAACATTCAAAATCTTCTCTTCTAGCTGTTTTGAAATATATGAGTACAATATATCGTTAACTATAGCCATCCTGCTGTGAACACTAGAAGCTATTTCTCCTATCTACCTGTAACATTGAACCAGTTGACCAACCTCTCCCCATGTCCCTTACCCTCTATCCTTCCCAGCCTCTAGTAACCACAATTCTACTCTCTACTTCTATGTAATAAATTGTTTACTGTCCTTATATGAGTGAGAACATGTGGTATTTATCTTTTTGTGCCTGACTTGTTTCACTTACCATAAAGCCCTCCAGACTCATCTATGTTGCCGTAATGACAGTTTATTATTATTATTATTTATTTATGGAAGAATAGTAGTCCATTGTTCAGATATACCACATTTACTTTAGCCATTCATCTGTTGATAGACACTTTGGTTGAGTCCATATCTTGGCCATGTGAATAGTGCTGCAGTAAACATTGGGGTGCAGATATCTCTTTGACATACTGATTTCAGGTACATATTAAGAAGAGGGTTTGTTGGATACAAGGTAGTTCTATTTTGAATGTTTTGAGAAAATTTCACTGTTGTCCATAGTGGCTGTACTAATTTACATTCTACCAACAGCATTTAAGAGCTCTCCTTTCTCCACATCTTTGCCAGCATTTGTTGTTTTTGTCCTTTTTTTTTTTTTTTTTTTTTGGGTCTTTTTTAAAGGGGGGGGGGTGGGTTTCAACTTTTTTTTTTTTTTTCCTTTTTCCTGGTTTTTTT
>NW_007740063.1:37181-40554 GCF_000696425.1 Galeopterus variegatus
ATTTACATTCTACCAACAGCATTTAAGAGCTCTCCTTTCTCCACATCTTTGCCAGCATTTGTTGTTTTTGTCCTTTTTTTTTTTTTTTTTTTTTGGTCTCATTCTAACTGGGATGAGTTGGTATCACATCATGCTTTTGATTTCCATTTTCCTGATGTTTCATGATGTTGAGAATTTTTCACACATCTGTTGGCCATTTGTATGTCTTTTTTTGAGAAATAACTATTTTCTTTCTTTCTTTTTTTTTTTTTTTGCTATTGAGTTGTTTAAGTTTCTTATATTTTCTGGATATTAGCCCCTTTCTTCCCAGGTGCATAGTTTGCAAATGTTTCACATTACATAATTCTTTTTATATGTTGCCAGATCTCATTTGCTAATATCTTCTTAGAAGATTTTTCTTTTATATTTATTAAAAATAATGGTCTGTAGTTTTCTTATGATATCTCTGATTCATTATCATCATAATATTTGTCTCATCAAGTGAGTTGGAAAGTGTTTCCTCCTCTTCCATTTTTTAAAGAATTTGTGAAAAGATACTAATTCTTCTTTAAATCTCTGTTGGAATTTAGCAGTTAAATACTCTGGGACAGATTTCTCTTTGTGGGAAGTTTTGTAATTAATATTTCAGTATTTTTACTTGTTGTAGGACCATATAGATTTTATATTTATTCTTGAATCAATTTTGATAATTGATGCTTTTTTTTTAGGAATTTCTACATTTTAGCTATAATATTTAACTTGTTGGGATACAGTTTCTTATAGTTTGCTTTTGTAATCCTTATTCTTTCTGTAATAGTTGTAGTGATTTTCTGTCTTTCACTCATGACTCAGTAACTTGAGACTTCTCTCTTTACTTTTTTGTTTCATTGGTTGGTTTTTTTGTTTGTTTTTACTTTTTTTTTTTAATTTCATTTTTCTCAGCCTGTACATGCCTAAGTACATGTCAATTTTGTTGATATTTTCCAAGGGAATGTTTCGGTTTTGTTGATTTCTTTAATGATTTTCTATTTTCTTTTCTACTCTAGTCTTCATTATTTTCCATTTTCTGTTTTCTTTGGGTTAATTTATTTATTTTGTTCCTAGTAAATTTAGGTAGAAGGCTAGACTATGGATTTGAGACCCTTTTCTTTTATACTGTAGGCATTTACAGCTATTAAATTTTCCCTAAACACTGCTTAGCTGCATTCTATTAATCTTTTGTGTTAAGTTTTGTTTGTCATTCTTCTGCAAGCATTTACTAATCCCTCTTATAATTTCTTTTTGATCTAATTATTTAATAGTGTGTTGTTTACCTTTCACATATTTACAGAATTTTTAAAATTTCTTTTTGTTAATGTTTTCAAACAATTATGTTGTAGTTAGAAAACATATTTTCTATGGTTTTATTCCCTTTAAATTTATTAAGGTGTGTTTTAGCATAGCATATTGACTATCCTGAAGACTGTTTCATGAGGCTTGAAAAGAATTTGCATGATGCTGCTGTAGAATGCATTGTTTTATAAAAATCTGTTAGGTCTAGTTCTTATGAATCTCTTGCCCAAGTGTTCAATCCATTACCAATGGGGGGTAATAAAGTCTCCAACTATAATTGTTGAATTGCCTATTTTTCCTATTAATTCTGTCAGGTTTTTCTTTATGTGTTTTGGGTCGCTGTTGTTTGTTGCATATATGTTTATAATCATTATATATTTTTGGTGAATCAATCCTTTTATCATTTAGAAATATCTCTCTTTATCTCATTTTTGTTTTGTTTTAATGTCTACTTTTTCTGAAATTATTATATCCACTCTAGTTCTTTTATAATTTTTGATCACATGACATATTTCTTAACATTATTTTACTATCAATGTATTTGTGAATCTAAATTGTCTCTCATGTATACAGCATATTTTTACATCATGTCCTTTTACTTAATTAGACAAGCTCTGCATTTTGATTGGGGTTTTTTTAATCCATTCATATTCAGTGTTTTTACTGATGTGGTTAAATTACTACCTGACATTTTGCTTTTTGGTTTCTATGTGCATCAGATCCTCTTTAAAAGTTCATTTCCTCATTGACTGTCTTTACTTTTGCTAAGTGGTATTTTCCAGTATAAAAGTTTAACTACTTTAGTATTTTTGGTGATAGTTTGGGGTTATTATTTTACTAACTGTTTTTGAGTTTAAATAGACTTTGCAACCGATATGCCTCTACCTCAGATTTATACTGGCTTAGTTCAAGTGAAATATAAAAACTTTCTACTTTGTAGCTCCAATCTTTCCCATCCTTTTGTGATATGATTGTTATACATGTTATGTCTACATATGCTACAAACTCGACAATACATTCTTGTGGTTATTACTTTATATTACCTATGCTTTTTAAAAATGTTTGTTCTGTTATTGTCAAATATATTTTTAATAAAAGTTATTGGCTTAACATATATAAATATTTTAATGAATATATATTGTTTTATAAATTTTCTTTCAACATCAGTTAATGGAAGAAAAAAATAAAAATGTACATCATTTTGTAATTACTCACATAATTGTCTTCACTAGCATTCTTTGCCTTATGTAGTATCAAATTCTGGTGTCATTTGCTTTTACATCAAAGAAGTGCATTGAGTTTTTCTGGGGAAACAAATCTGCTACCAGTAAATTCTCTCAATTTTTATTCAGCTGGAGATCTCCTTGTTTCAGTTTCATTTGTAAACCTGTTTTGCTGAATATTAATCTTTTGAAAGACTTTTTTTTTTACTTTCAGCACTCTAAAAATGTTGTTCCACTGTCTTCTCTCCTTCATTGCTTCTGGTAAGAAGTCTGTTAATCACAGCAGTGCTCCCTTTTATGGGATAAGTATTCTCTTGCTGCTTTCAAGATTATCTCTTTATCTTTGGCTTTTACGATTTTGTCTATTATGTGTCTGGGTGTAGATCTGTTTGAGTTTTTCCTTCTTGAAGTTTGTTAGAATACTTAAAATGTGTAGATAAATGTGTTTCTTCATATTTGGGAAATTTCAGCCACTATTAATTTAAATATTTTCCTGTTGCTTCATGTCTTTACTCTCCTTTTTGTACTCTCAGTATAACTGGATTTTTGTGCTTAATGATGTACATTTGTTTTAATCTATTCATTTTCATCATTTTTTTTGTTTTCTCTGTTCTTCAAATTACATAATCTCTATTGTTCTATATTCTTATTTCTTGATTCTTGTCAACTATAGTGTTGATCCCTTCGAGTAAATTATTAAATTTTGTAAATGTATATTTCAACTTCAGAATTTCTATTTGGGTCCTTTTAAAATTATACTCCTGAACTTATATTTTCTATTCAGTGAGACATTCTCATCATACCTTATTTAGATCTTTAAGCACTGGTTTCCATTATTT
>NW_007740063.1:41659-43391 GCF_000696425.1 Galeopterus variegatus
ATTCAATTATGTGTGTGAATTCAGGAAGCTGAATTTAGGAGGAGATAGGGAGAAAAAAAAACTTGCAAACTTACACTCCACTCCCATGCCCATAGCAGTTTGGTCCTATGGTTCAGTCTTTTTCTCAAGCAGCTACATCAAGAAAACCACTTAATTATCAGGAGAGCCAGAGCAATTGATTACTTAGGATGAGTCTTTTAAATTCCGTTTTAAGAATCTTAATAAAAACAGATACTGATTTATGAATCTAGAATATGGAATGGTAAACTACTGCACACTGTATGCTATCCTGTGGCCTATGAAATAAAAAGAGTTTTTACATTTTTAATGGTCCAAAAAAATCAAAAGCGGTCTAATAGTTCTTGATAATTTTATGAAATTCAAATAACATAGTTTATAAATAAAGTTTTATTGACATATGGTATGAGATCCATTTGCATATTTTGTAAGGCTACTTTCACATTTGCTTAGTGGAATTGTGTGGTTCTGACAGAGACTGTATGGCCCACAAAGCCTGGAGTATTATTTGGCTTTTTACAGAAAAAAATTGCCAACCCTTCATCTAGAATCAGAACATATTTTTATAGTAGTATATTTTACAATTCAATATATAGGATATCCTCTTCCCTGTCTCAAGCAAATAGGAAGCAAATTAATAATTACTTGCTTTTAACAAGATGAGCATTAGCGAGTTTGCGGAATATATGTTATGTATTTGGAGAATCCTACTGATTTATTGTTGTCCCCAAATAAGACGTGTTATAAATATACATATGAATCATTTCTACTCATATTCCAGCAGTGCTAACAAATATTAACAAATCCTGTTATTTGGGTTACACATTGATGTCTTTGTTATTATCCTTTTTCTTACATTAATTTAAAATTATTTTTTCTGTATCACTATTTGTTATACTATAGTATGATAGGAATTATGTGGCGAGGCTTTAAAATAGAAGGCCACACACACTGACATGCTGATTTAGTAATTCTGAGGGAGTTCCCAAGAATAATTTGTAGCAAGTACCCAAGATGATTATGATAAAGTAATAATCAATAACACTGGGAAACAGTGCTCTATACTTTTAAAGACAAAGTTATGGATTCCTGACACCAAAACCTGCTCATTTGATTAAATATGAAATGTCTTATATGTCCATTGTTGTTTTTTCTGTTAAGATAATGATTTTTCCATTATTTATTTATTTATTTATTTTTTGCACCAGAAAATTTTAAAAAAGAAAAATTGTGGGGCAAAACGTGGTGGTGTAGTGAGACTGAGGTTGTAAGGTAGAAAATAACTGCCACCTAATATCACCAGTTTAACACCAATTGAATACGAAGAAAATCAAATCAAAACACAGGATATTCTTTTTACAGTTAAATATTTTGACCGCATCATTTTTTTAAAAAATTTTTATTTTATATGGAGCAATACAAATTTTATCACAATCAACCTCAGTCACTATCTAACATGTAAATCACTGCCCTTAAAACTGTAAGTTTATAATACATATATTTTTAAATTTGAATCTCACAATCTAACTTTATTTCCAGCTTTCTGGGGATTTTACTATTATCTTTCATTATTCTATTTACTGATTTAATTTCTAATTTCAGTAACCTATAATTTTCCTACTTCTTTATTTGTTCTACCAGATTTCTTTATAGTCAATGGGGAAAACTTGTTAGGAAAGACCCTCCAACTGGAACAAACACAATATCTGATTTT
>NW_007740063.1:43845-45444 GCF_000696425.1 Galeopterus variegatus
ATTTCTTTATAGTCAATGGGGAAAACTTGTTAGGAAAGACCCTCCAACTGGAACAAACACAATATCTGATTTTTGGACAACCCAGTACTTCTCCTTTTAAGCTATTACAGTCCAAGTTATATATATCTCAAATAAGCCTAGGATTCCAGACTTGGATTTGAGCACTAGAACAGCTGAATCAAACACAGACTGAATCAAGAGACTTAAGTGAATTCTTCCAGAAATAGTGCAAACCCAAAGTAAGTACTATTCGCAAATGACCATATGATATGCTTTTATATTATAAATGTTTACAGCTTTATCTATATTTTTATTGTTCCTTTTATCTTTTGAGAGAACTCTATATACAAATAAAACAATATACTTGTAAACATATTTTTGCATAAATTCTGACTTAACCTTGAGTATAATTGGATCATTGTATACATTTTTAATCCTAACCATAATAATTAATTATATATTAGCAACACTTATGTAAATTTTGAATAATGAAATTACAGTTATAAATACCCTATAAAAAACACCATTAAATTTCAAGGTTTCAGTTCTAAAGATGCCATTTTTTATAAACCTAATTTTATTTCCCTGTGTAAACAGGAACGTTTATTATTAATATGCGAATATTAAGAATTTTAAAAGAAGAGAAAGACTTCTTGACTAAATCATTTTTGTATTCAATTATTTATGTTTCTAACTCTTCCTTCCTTCCAGTTCTTCCCCCTCCCTGTCAAGCACCTTCATTCTTCAAATCTCCACTTAAGCTTCTTTCAATAAAGCATTTCTTTGCTATTTCTATATCTGATTATCCCTTCTTGCTCCTTCATACTTATATTAAACGTAATGCAGAGTGCCACTGTAGCAATTATCACATGTATTATAATTACTGGGTTCTATGTGCATGAACTAATTTGGGACAATGTCATTTCATCTTTATATTTCCATAGATTGGCATCTCACAAACCACAAAATAAACTACTATAGAAATTAATGAATAAAACTTATGGTTGAATTAAGTAACATGATGATACAATTTAGTAAAAAATAAACAAAGAACTCTTATTAAGAACAAAATAATTATCTCCATTTTTTTAGAAACTTGGTCAAGGTACATCATAGGATAAGGTGCAAGAAAAATCCCAGGGAGAAATAGTTATATACCGTATTCTCAAACATCTATAAAAAGCTAAGTCATCTGGTATAAAGAAGAATTACAGCCAAGGACTGGCAGAAAAAAAAAAAAAAAATGGTTTGACAACCTTGACATAAAAGCTACTTATTCTCACTGCCAAATTCTCATATCTTACCAGTTCAAAACCACATCTCTCTGAGATGGCATTTGGGCTCACTGGTATCTGATATACAAATAGATCATGTTGCCACATCAGGGATTATCATTAATATATTTATTCAAAATGCCAAACCGGAATGGCAGAACAATCCATAGTATTTGCCAAATGGAAACGAATGACACAAGGTAATAACCATATGAATATCAAACAGTAGAATCCGTAACTCAGGCACAGTAGAAATAGAACCAGCTCGAGGTTGCGGAGAAAAAGGAACTCTCATACATTGTTGGTGGGACTGCAAAATGGTGCA
>NW_007740064.1:0-17784 GCF_000696425.1 Galeopterus variegatus
TTTCTTACTTAATTAATACTGCATAATATTATCTTTTCATGTACTTAACTGGGCACTCATATACTGCAGCATGTTGCAATAGCCTGAAAGTGAAGTAACGAGTAAGAATTTGCTCTCTAATTCCCACTTTCTTCCATCAGGTCAATTTGTGAACAACACAGGATGGGACACTGATCGAGCGAAGACACCAGAACCAACCCAACAGAGAACCCTTCCATTGTGTACACTCCACTAGAAGAGCCCAGGTTTGAGGAGGGGGATAGAGCTCAGAAGCAGGGGCTGCAGTCCAGACTCAAAGCAGGACAGTGACAGCATGAGGCTATTGCTTAATGGTAACATGGCATGGAAATCCGGGATTAAGAAATGCCAGGGGGCCGGCCCGTGGCTCACTCGGGAGAGTGTGGTGCTGATAACACCAAGGCCACGGGTTCGGATCCCATATAGGGATGGCTGGTTGCTCACTTTGGTAAGCGTGGTGCTGACAACACCAATCCAAGGGTTAAGATCCCCTTACCAGTCATCTTTCAAAAAAAAAAAGAAAAAAAAAGAAATGCCAGAAAGACTGAATAAATATCCAAAATAATTGAAAGCAGGGACCCAAACAGATATTTGCACACTTATGTTCATAGCAGCATTATCCACAATAGCCACAAAGTGGAAACATTCCAAGTGTTTATCAACAGATGAATGGGTACAGAAAATGAGTTATATGTATAAATACAATGGAATACTGTTAAGTCTTAAAAAATAAAACTTTGACACATGCTACAACATAGAGGAAATTTTAAGACATTATGATAAGAAATAAGTCAGTCACAAAAGAACAAATATTGTATGATTCCACTTATATGAAGAGCCTAGCATGGTCAAACTCATAGACAGAAAGAACAGTGATTGCCAGGGTTGGGGAGAAGGGCAATGGGGAGTTAGTGTTTAATGGGTACAGAGTTTCAGTAGGGGAAGACGAAAAAGTTCTGGAGATGGATGGTGGTGATTGCACAGCAATCTGTATATAATTAATGCCATTAACCTGTATTCTTAAAATTGTTAAATGGGTAAATTTTAAATGTTACATTATGCATATTTTACAATAAAAAAATACAAAAAAAAAAAAAAAAGAAAAGAAAGAAATCCCTGAAAGAGGTAAGTCATAATCACTGAAAAGCTCAGAATACAGATGTGGCTTAACTGTAAGATGTTTAACAGAGCCACAAAATTTCTTTCCTAGGAAGGAAAAAAAACCCCATAGGTACTATTTATTTAGTCTATTAAAATGGCATTACCTAGGCCGAGTATTTCATGGAAACTTCAGGTTACTCATTTTGGATAAGCTTTTATTGTCATAACATGGCCCTAACCTCCTGTCCCACTTGTACCTAAGTTCAAAACTGCAGAGGCTCAGAAATATTCTTTTAGTTAAAATAAAAATCAAAGGTCACAAATCGCTAAGGTGATCTATGAACATGTTAGGCATAAATAAACATACTCGTATGTCTACTACTTCTACAGGGGTCCAAGCTTCTCTGTGTCCCTTGATCCTGAGTCCCTAGATGTAGCCACAAAAAAAAAAAAAAAAAAATTTAAACAATGTTTGGGAAACAAAAATCAATTGAGTCAAATTGCATTTGATAAGAAATATGGACAAAGAGCCAGCAGAGCTGATTCAGTTTAGTTCCACAAATGCACAAACACAATGCAAGCACTTCTGCTAGGTTTTTTTCACCTTTTACTGTAAAAATTT
Organism: Galeopterus variegatus; assembly: GCF_000696425.1. Taxonomy (NCBI): domain Eukaryota; kingdom Metazoa; phylum Chordata; class Mammalia; order Dermoptera; family Cynocephalidae; genus Galeopterus; species Galeopterus variegatus. The sequence continues at coordinate 1,742 of NW_007740064.1, forward strand.
CCAAACATCAAGAATGCAGAGTAGAGTACACATCACCTAGCTTCAACAAAATGTAAACATTTTGTTAGTTTTGTTCCTCTACTTCCACCCCTACTTAATTTCCCAAAACAAACGCTAGATATGATATCATTTCACCCATAAACACTAGAGTAGACATCTTTAAAAGACAAGGATCTTTTTAAAGCATGGGTTGGTTTTTTGAAATAAAAAAAAAGTTGAGTTTAGAAAAAAATTAATTGAAAAAAAATCTAAGTTTGTTAATCTCAAATCAGCCGTAAGGTTTTTGTAGCCATTCAAATAAAGCAGGCTGTAAGGCTGAATGAGTCTGACAAAGGCAGGCTAGTAAACTAGACTCAGGTGGCTTCTCGGGATAATTGGATCAAATTTTAAGGCATACTCCCTAGTTCTTCACCCTCAGAAGCCTGATTCTGTGCATCTACAAGATATGCCAGCCTTTAAAAGGCAAATGCCTTAAGCAAGCTCACGAGGCTCATCTCTACAACCAGAACAGCAATTTATTGCCTGATCAAGAAATACCCACTGCCCCAAATGGAAGGTTCATGTCAGTATGAAGAGCACATTCTCTCTCTCAAAGGCAGGCTCTGACTGGAGACCCAGTGGTAATCAGAAGCCTGTGTGAGCATTGAGGACTCATTAAAAAGTTCATAGCTATGGAGACAGATCAAATGACCTTTCCCTCATCAGGTTCTAACGGCCTCTTGAGCTAGTTAAACTAGGAGGGGGATTATTTATAAGGAACCCGGGTATCCTGAAGACAGATAGTATAGCCTGGCTTTGTTAGGATTAAACTAAAAACCATAAAGCCTCAGGATCCAAGCCCTGCCCCACCATGTCTTTCTCTCTCTCCCCTAATGTCACTATTTCTCACTCTATATCCTTTTCTCATTTTCCTCTTTCTCCTTGCTGACTTGTTCTTACTGCTTGAGCATGCTCACGACCAAACAATCACCTCTAGAACTCTGAATTTTATGTTCTCTGTTGAAGCCATCAGCTGAGACTGTTTAGAATTACCATCCAAATTTGCATCATCCAAATTCCAATTAGCTGAGCTTGGATCAGAAGCCCTACCTTGGTGCAATCAACTCTGGCCAAGCCCAGGCTTGTGGGTGAGTGAGACAGATTCTCAGAGAAGGGGTTTTCGGGATGGCAAGACATTCTAGATAGTGGATCTCACAAATGGCCATAGCTGATGTATCCCGATGCAGCCATTTCATAGTAGGAACTGCATCTCCATCTTTTGGCTGCAATTCTTCTCCCATGGGTAGGACTGGATAAGAACATCAGCATTTTCTCCCCTGGCATTCCTTTCTCTCCACTTTGTAGCTGACCACCCAATTGACACATTTGTTCATCATTAATTAGTGAATGCACTAAATCAGGTTGTATTTAACTCTGCTAGCCTCAGTCTTCTCCCCTTTCTGATCAGCTTGCATATCTTTGTTTTTGTTCATCATGTGTTACGTTTACAAGTTAACTCCCAGAAAGTCATATCATTTCCCCCACTTTCAAGTTTTGTCGAGAACCAAAATCAGAACCAAATCCTGAACACTTTCTTTTCCCAAATTAGGTCGTTGTGCACATAAATTCTTAAAGGGGTCAGAGATTTTGAAGCAAAAAAGTATCACAAAATAGTTAAGAAATATGAATACCATTAACCTGAAAAGTTCAGAACAGGGTATTGGATGTATAATCCATATTATCTCTTGAAGGCAAAAAATTGAGCAAAAAGAGACTGAAAATGGAAAATGCACTTTAAATAATTATGGTAATGCATATGCTATTTATGCTGCACATTCATGTATATGATACACAGAAACAGATATGGAGACCACATTGGAATTGGAGGTAGAGATGGAAATAGACATTATAGAGCAGAAGCTCACAAAGAGTAGGAGCTGCTGTGTATGGGGTCCTTGTCAGTATTTGGACCACTTCACTCAGGATAACTTGACAACCACAACAACTAGATTTCACAGCAGGGTCATTTGCCAATCTAGAAAGAGTTAAAAACCCACCAGAACTCCTGCCTTGGTGTCTCATATTATATCAGAGCCAACAGACTCATGCCCTTGTTAAGTAAAAGAGAATAGGTCTTCTTCCCTCCTTGTCAGAGAATTAAATGGTAAATAAAAGTGTTTAGCTCTACTTCACCCTAAAACAGGGGAGGGGGGAGGGAAAACTATTTTGTCTATAGACAAACAGGGAAGACGAGAAGAGACTTCAAGATTTGGGAGCATTAAAAGTGATGCAAAGCCCATTTAATGGACACCCCCAGAGCTTTTTTTTTCCAAGCACCGCAATTGATTGCCATGAGATTATGATGCCATTAAAATTCACTCTGCCCATAAACTAATGCTGCGGAAAATGCTGACGTTTATAGCAGTTCCTACAAGGGACATATTTCAGTGTGAAAGTAAGTCCTAATGCGAGAACTTTATCTCAGTAAAGCAACATCTAGGAACGGGGGAAGTAGGAGGAGGAAGAGAGGCTGTCCAGGAGTGCTGGGAGTTTTATTTCTCTCAATAATGGGTGTATGGATGCTAAATTTCAAAGACTTTTAAAAATAAATCTATTGGCCTTTGACAAAATCAATCCAAACCCCATAAACCAAGAAGTCATCCACTTGATATTAATGAGCCCACATTTGCATTTATTTGTCTCTTACACTAGACAAACCATTAATTTCGTGTTTATGCTTCCTTTGAAGTCTGAATGCTCATAGATAGATGGCCTCATCGAATCTCCTGCTGCTACATTAATATTTCGCTATAAATGATAAATTTTATCACTTTCTACAACACCCCTTTTTGCTTTAAGAAAGCTGTGAAAATACAGGCAATAAGTCTTAAGGTCTGAAAGCACAGCTTTTTTTTTTTTTTTTTAAATACTCTTCAGCAGGAATCATTAAAATTGTGATATCTTTAACATCAAGATACCTTTGATGGCCTCCAGGACTTGGAAACCAAGATGACATATATCTCATTAACTAATCAACCTTTCTGGAGTAAAGATGGTTTATTTGGCTAGTGCTGACACACAGGTCCATATTTGACCAACACTCAGTGCCTAAAGTTTTCTCAGAATTTATCTGACAATATTTTCATTTCTAAGCCTACTTCATTGGTTTTAAAAGGAAAAGTATTTTGAAAAGTTCAAGGTAGAAATGTTTGCCACCAGCAAGCTGTTCTCACTTGGAAGGACACAGGACTGACTAAGTACCAGGTGGGAAGGTCAAGGGGTTCAAAATGGAATAGACTGAAGCTAAATGATATCCAGCGCATTATGCCATCGAGATGGTCACATTCTGTTCGATGATGATGTTGGTGATGATGGTGATTGATGAATACTTATTGAGCACTTACTATATGTCAGGCGCTAAGCTACGGGCTCTGCAACCATCCTCTCAACAATACTGGGAAGTAGTTGCTTCTACTATTCCCAGCTTACAGATGAGTGAACTGAAGCTCAGAGGGTGAATAATTCATCAAAGGTGGAACTGCTGCAGAGAGCGGCATCGCCTCCTTACCACCCTGCTGCTACTTTCAGATCCTCCAGAGTCTCCTAGGGATGGTCGTATAAATGCCTGAAACCTTTTATTTAGACCTATACTGACCTTTTCAATTCTGCTTCTATGGTAGAGGTAAAAAATAGATTCTGGCCAGGAATTTCCAGGTGACTGACTTTGGTGACATCACCTATAGTCAGGTGCATGGAAGAACTGGAGTACCTCTTTCCCTCTAGTCCAGGGCATTTTCTTGGCACATTCTCTCCCTTCTGCTGTCCTTCAAGCAGCCTCTTTTCTGTTACTCACAGCTCCACAAATCCATTCTCACCAGAGACTCTCACCCAGCTCTCTCAGATGTGTTCTATCATTCTCCCTCACTCCCACCGCCTAAATATACTTACTCTTTGCTTATGTATATAAAGTCATTGCTACAATTCATGTTTTGCTTTGATGTTTCATTAAAATTAATGGGTAGCTTTTTAATGTATGTTATAAATATGCATTTATATCCATGTTTTTTTCTAGTAATATTACACGCTCCTTTTGCAGGAGGATGGGCAGGAATTCTATCTTTGACCAGAGTTCCTATTTTCAAACCGATTCCATAAAAGAGCCTATTTGCATTAGCTAAAAATCATTATAATAAAAACATTTATAAATCATTATGATGCCAGATATTTGATTTGACTTTTTTTTTTTAACTTATGAGCCAAATCTGTGATTAAGGACTGCAATGAAATGTTTAACATGCAAACATAAACTTTGTTACTAAAATAATAGATGCACCAGAAATGAGAAAGGCAGCTTGTTAGTAAAGTGATTGGGAAATCCTCCAGTGTTTGGAAAAGGTGGTCATGGGCTTAAGTAGCTCAGGTACCAGTGGACTAAATAGAGCAATAAAATAGAAGGCTGTAGCCAGCCTTCGTGGCCACAGGGGAGACTAGGAGAACAAACGAGATTGTCTTTATGTAGCTAAGTGCTGATGTGGGTAAAGGGAAACCGCCAACGGCAATAAAGAGCATTAAGAAGACTCTGATCTGCATTCGTAGCAGTTAATGTGTACTGAAGCTGACTGCACGCTGGGTGCTCTTTCAAATGCCTCACATTTGATCCCACCACTACTACCCCTTAAGTAGACACTATCCTTATCCCCATTTTACAGACAGGAAAAGTAAGGCCCTGGGATGATGGCTAACGTGCCTAAGGTCACACAGCTACTAAAGGATGGAGCTGGGATTCAAATCCAGAGGCCTCCTCTTCACTGCAACATCATATTGCTTCTCTAACAGTCACAGATTAACCCCAGAAAGAAAGCCTGTTTCAATACACTATAGATAGTTGCTGAGATTATCTATTTTAATACACGATCCTTTAAAAAAAAAAAAGATAATTGAGAAAACCATGACAATCTCTTAGGTAATCATGGCTACTACCAAAGCCAGTACCTCTAGACCTGGAGATTTTAATAAAGCCTCCATCATATAACTTCCCTGCTTCCCAGCAAGGCATTGAGGAGGAAATAACAGGCTCTTGAGTGCTGGGCATGCCATCTTTTTTTTTTTATTATTGGTTATGAATATTCATGAGATACAGAGCTGATTATCACCCCTCGTGCCCAAGATGTGAAGGCCAGATTCATACTGGCAGCCTGCCCATTACCACAAATTGCGTTTGTACCCCATGTCCCCCACCCAGTTATCCCCAACCTCTCCCCTCCCCCTTCCCCACCCCCACTCCACTTTGTATCCTAAGGTCTGTTCTCTCCCTCTGCAAGTCCAACACACCACGTGGTTTTTCTTTCCTTCCTTCTTTCTCTCTTAGCTCCCACTTATGAGTGAGTACATGCGGTATTTATCCCTCTGTGCTTTGCTTATTTCACTCAACATAAGTTTCTCCAGTCTCATCCATGATGTTGCAAATGGGACAATTTCATTCTTTTTTATGGGCAAGCCATCTTAAACTTGAGAATTGTATCCAAAATAACCCAGGATCCCGAATGGAACTGGAGCAACTTCATCTTTAAAAATTGTTTAGTTATCTCCCTTCTGAGAAAGCAGCTGGGACAAGTTGGCCTATCTGTGACCAGAGTTAATCAGTTTGGACCTAGAAGAGTTTTGTCAACACATGTCTGAGGTTTTGGCAAATCTCTTTGGGAGCAATAAGAAGAAGGGGGAACTCTGGTACTGACTAAACAGCCCTGACTCTAATTCTTTTTCCTATTGCTTTTNTTTTCCCAAATTAGGTCGTTGTGCACATAAATTCTTAAAGGGGTCAGAGATTTTGAAGCAAGAAAGTATCACAAAATAGTTAAGAAATATGAATACCATTAACCTGAAAATTTCAGAACAGGGTATTGGATGTATAATCCATATTATCTCTTGAAGGCAAAAAATTGAGCAAAAAGACTGAAAATGGAAAACGCACTTGAAATAATTATGGTAATGCATATGCTATTTATGCTGCACATTCATGTATATGATACACAGAANGGTGCTGATAACACCAAGGCCACGGGTTCGGATCCCATATAGGGATGGCTGGTTGCTCACTTTGGTAAGCGTGGTGCTGACAACACCAATCCAAGGGTTAAGATCCCCTTACCAGTCATCTTTCAAAAAAAAAAAGAAAAAAAAAGAAATGCCAGAAAGACTGAATAAATATCCAAAATAATTGAAAGCAGGGACCCAAACAGATATTTGCACACTTATGTTCATAGCAGCATTATCCACAATAGCCACAAAGTGGAAACATTCCAAGTGTTTATCAACAGATGAATGGGTACAGAAAATGAGTTATATGTATAAATACAATGGAATACTGTTAAGTCTTAAAAAATAAAACTTTGACACATGCTACAACATAGAGGAAATTTTAAGACATTATGATAAGAAATAAGTCAGTCACAAAAGAACAAATATTGTATGATTCCACTTATATGAAGAGCCTAGCATGGTCAAACTCATAGACAGAAAGAACAGTGATTGCCAGGGTTGGGGAGAAGGGCAATGGGGAGTTAGTGTTTAATGGGTACAGAGTTTCAGTAGGGGAAGACGAAAAAGTTCTGGAGATGGATGGTGGTGATTGCACAGCAATCTGTATATAATTAATGCCATTAACCTGTATTCTTAAAATTGTTAAATGGGTAAATTTTAAATGTTACATTATGCATATTTTACAATAAAAAATACAAAAAAAAAAAAAAAAAAGAAAAGAAAGAAATCCCTGAAAGAGGTAAGTCATAATCACTGAAAAGCTCAGAATACAGATGTGGCTTAACTGTAAGATGTTTAACAGAGCCACAAAATTTCTTTCCTAGGAAGGAAAAAAAACCCCATAGGTACTATTTATTTAGTCTATTAAAATGGCATTACCTAGGCCGAGTATTTCATGGAAACTTCAGGTTACTCATTTTGGATAAGCTTTTATTGTCATAACATGGCCCTAACCTCCTGTCCCACTTGTACCTAAGTTCAAAACTGCAGAGGCTCAGAAATATTCTTTTAGTTAAAATAAAAATCAAAGGTCACAAATCGCTAAGGTGATCTATGAACATGTTAGGCATAAATAAACATACTCGTATGTCTACTACTTCTACAGGGGTCCAAGCTTCTCTGTGTCCCTTGATCTTGAGTCCCTAGATGTAGCCAAAAAAAAAAAAAAAAAAAACTTTAAACAATGTTTGGGAAACAAAAATCAATTGAGTCAAATTGCATTTGATAAGAAATATGGACAAAGAGCCAGCAGAGCTGATTCAGTTTAGTTCCACAAATGCACAAACACAATGCAAGCACTTCTGCTAGGTTTTTTTCACCTTTTACTGTAAAAATTTCCAAACATCAAGAATGCAGAGTAGAGTACACATCACCTAGCTTCAACAAAATGTAAACATTTTGTTAGTTTTGTTCCTCTACTTCCACCCCTACTTAATTTCCCAAAACAAACGCTAGATATGATATCATTTCACCCATAAACACTAGAGTAGACATCTTTAAAAGACAAGGATCTTTTTAAAGCATGGGTTGGTTTTTTGAAATAAAAAAAAAGTTGAGTTTAGAAAAAAATTAATTGAAAAAAAATCTAAGTTTGTTAATCTCAAATCAGCCGTAAGGTTTTTGTAGCCATTCAAATAAAGCAGGCTGTAAGGCTGAATGAGTCTGACAAAGGCAGGCTAGTAAACTAGACTCAGGTGGCTTCTCGGGATAATTGGATCAAATTTTAAGGCATACTCCCTAGTTCTTCACCCTCAGAAGCCTGATTCTGTGCATCTACAAGATATGCCAGCCTTTAAAAGGCAAATGCCTTAAGCAAGCTCACGAGGCTCATCTCTACAACCAGAACGGCAATTTATTGCCTGATCAAGAAATACCCACTGCCCCAAATGGAAGGTTCATGTCAGTATGAAGAGCACATTCTCTCTCTCAAAGGCGCTTTTCCCAAATTAGGTCGTTGTGCACATAAATTCTTAAAGGGGTCAGAGATTTTGAAGCAAAAAAGTATCACAAAATAGTTAAGAAATATGAATACCATTAACCTGAAAAGTTCAGAACAGGGTATTGGATGTATAATCCATATTATCTCTTGAAGGCAAAAAATTGAGCAAAAAGAGACTGAAAATGGAAAATGCACTTTAAATAATTATGGTAATGCATATGCTATTTATGCTGCACATTCATGTATATGATACACAGAAACAGATATGGAGACCACATTGGAATTGGAGGTAGAGATGGAAATAGACATTATAGAGCAGAAGCTCACAAAGAGTAGGAGCTGCTGTGTATGGGGTCCTTGTCAGTATTTGGACCACTTCACTCAGGATAACTTGACAACCACAACAACTAGATTTCACAGCAGGGTCATTTGCCAATCTAGAAAGAGTTAAAAACCCACCAGAACTCCTGCCTTGGTGTCTCATATTATATCAGAGCCAACAGACTCATGCCCTTGTTAAGTAAAAGAGAATAGGTCTTCTTCCCTCCTTGTCAGAGAATTAAATGGTAAATAAAAGTGTTTAGCTCTACTTCACCCTAAAACAGGGGAGGGGGGAGGGAAAACTATTTTGTCTATAGACAAACAGGGAAGACGAGAAGAGACTTCAAGATTTGGGAGCATTAAAAGTGATGCAAAGCCCATTTAATGGACACCCCCAGAGCTTTTTTTTTCCAAGCACCGCAATTGATTGCCATGAGATTATGATGCCATTAAAATTCACTCTGCCCATAAACTAATGCTGCGGAAAATGCTGACGTTTATAGCAGTTCCTACAAGGGACATATTTCAGTGTGAAAGTAAGTCCTAATGCGAGAACTTTATCTCAGTAAAGCAACATCTAGGAACGGGGGAAGTAGGAGGAGGAAGAGAGGCTGTCCAGGAGTGCTGGGAGTTTTATTTCTCTCAATAATGGGTGTATGGATGCTAAATTTCAAAGACTTTTAAAAATAAATCTATTGGCCTTTGACAAAATCAATCCAAACCCCATAAACCAAGAAGTCATCCACTTGATATTAATGAGCCCACATTTGCATTTATTTGTCTCTTACACTAGACAAACCATTAATTTCGTGTTTATGCTTCCTTTGAAGTCTGAATGCTCATAGATAGATGGCCTCATCGAATCTCCTGCTGCTACATTAATATTTCGCTATAAATGATAAATTTTATCACTTTCTACAACACCCCTTTTTGCTTTAAGAAAGCTGTGAAAATACAGGCAATAAGTCTTAAGGTCTGAAAGCACAGCTTTTTTTTTTTTTTTTTAAATACTCTTCAGCAGGAATCATTAAAATTGTGATATCTTTAACATCAAGATACCTTTGATGGCCTCCAGGACTTGGAAACCAAGATGACATATATCTCATTAACTAATCAACCTTTCTGGAGTAAAGATGGTTTATTTGGCTAGTGCTGACACACAGGTCCATATTTGACCAACACTCAGTGCCTAAAGTTTTCTCAGAATTTATCTGACAATATTTTCATTTCTAAGCCTACTTCATTGGTTTTAAAAGGAAAAGTATTTTGAAAAGTTCAAGGTAGAAATGTTTGCCACCAGCAAGCTGTTCTCACTTGGAAGGACACAGGACTGACTAAGTACCAGGTGGGAAGGTCAAGGGGTTCAAAATGGAATAGACTGAAGCTAAATGATATCCAGCGCATTATGCCATCGAGATGGTCACATTCTGTTCGATGATGATGTTGGTGATGATGGTGATTGATGAATACTTATTGAGCACTTACTATATGTCAGGCGCTAAGCTACGGGCTCTGCAACCATCCTCTCAACAATACTGGGAAGTAGTTGCTTCTACTATTCCCAGCTTACAGATGAGTGAACTGAAGCTCAGAGGGTGAATAATTCATCAAAGGTGGAACTGCTGCAGAGAGCGGCATCGCCTCCTTACCACCCTGCTGCTACTTTCAGATCCTCCAGAGTCTCCTAGGGATGGTCGTATAAATGCCTGAAACCTTTTATTTAGACCTATACTGACCTTTTCAATTCTGCTTCTATGGTAGAGGTAAAAAATAGATTCTGGCCAGGAATTTCCAGGTGACTGACTTTGGTGACATCACCTATAGTCAGGTGCATGGAAGAACTGGAGTACCTCTTTCCCTCTAGTCCAGGGCATTTTCTTGGCACATTCTCTCCCTTCTGCTGTCCTTCAAGCAGCCTCTTTTCTGTTACTCACAGCTCCACAAATCCATTCTCACCAGAGACTCTCACCCAGCTCTCTCAGATGTGTTCTATCATTCTCCCTCACTCCCACCGCCTAAATATACTTACTCTTTGCTTATGTATATAAAGTCATTGCTACAATTCATGTTTTGCTTTGATGTTTCATTAAAATTAATGGGTAGCTTTTTAATGTATGTTATAAATATGCATTTATATCCATGTTTTTTTCTAGTAATATTACACGCTCCTTTTGCAGGAGGATGGGCAGGAATTCTATCTTTGACCAGAGTTCCTATTTTCAAACCGATTCCATAAAAGAGCCTATTTGCATTAGCTAAAAATCAAGATGACAGCAGACTATGGACTGGAGAACTTAAAGAAGGTTCCTTAGAGAAGGTAGGATATGAGCTAGGGCTGGAAATATGGGCAGAACAATTGATGGGCTTATCTTTCTATTGAACTGACCCACTAACTGACTTTAGTAATGGTAGGTAAAACCATGGCATCAAAATCCTGCAGAATTATACATGAGTTAGACTAGTTGCCGCATTAAGAAGACTCTGATCTGCATTCGTAGCAGTTAATGTGTACTGAAGCTGACTGCACGCTGGGTGCTCTTTCAAATGCCTCACATTTGATCCCACCACTACTACCCCTTAAGTAGACACTATCCTTATCCCCATTTTACAGACAGGAAAAGTAAGGCCCTGGGATGATGGCTAACGTGCCTAAGGTCACACAGCTACTAAAGGATGGAGCTGGGATTCAAATCCAGAGGCCTCCTCTTCACTGCAACATCATATTGCTTCTCTAACAGTCACAGATTAACCCCAGAAAGAAAGCCTGTTTCAATACACTATAGATAGTTGCTGAGATTATCTATTTTAATACACGATCCTTTAAAAAAAAAAAAGATAATTGAGAAAACCATGACAATCTCTTAGGTAATCATGGCTACTACCAAAGCCAGTACCTCTAGACCTGGAGATTTTAATAAAGCCTCCGTCATATAACTTCCCTGCTTCCCAGCAAGGCATTGAGGAGGAAATAACAGGCTCTTGAGTGCTGGGCATGCCATCTTTTTTTTTTATTATTGGTTATGAATATTCATGAGATACAGAGCTGATTATCACCCCTCGTGCCCAAGATGTGAAGGCCAGATTCATACTGGCAGCCTGCCCATTACCACAAATTGCGTTTGTACCCCATGTCCCCCACCCAGTTATCCCCAACCTCTCCCCTCCCCCTTCCCCACCCCCACTCCACTTTGTATCCTAAGGTCTGTTCTCTCCCTCTGCAAGTCCAACACACCACGTGGTTTTTCTTTCCTTCCTTCTTTCTCTCTTAGCTCCCACTTATGAGTGAGTACATGCGGTATTTATCCCTCTGTGCTTTGCTTATTTCACTCAACATAAGTTTCTCCAGTCTCATCCATGATGTTGCAAATGGGACAATTTCATTCTTTTTTATGGGCAAGCCATCTTAAACTTGAGAATTGTATCCAAAATAACCCAGGATCCCGAATGGAACTGGAGCAACTTCATCTTTAAAAATTGTTTAGTTATCTCCCTTCTGAGAAAGCAGCTGGGACAAGTTGGCCTATCTGTGACCAGAGTTAATCAGTTTGGACCTAGAAGAGTTTTGTCAACACACGTCTGAGGTTTTGGCAAATCTCTTTGGGAGCAATAAGAAGAAGGGGGAACTCTGGTACTGACTAAACAGCCCTGACTCTAATTCTTTTTCCTATTGCTTTTTCTTCACGTTGTGATAAATTCTTGCCATCTTTTAATTATGTGTAAGAAGAATCCTCAAGAAGATGACAGCAGACTATGGACTGGAGAACTTAAAGAAGGTTCCTTAGAGAAGGTAGGATATGAGCTAGGGCTGGAAATATGGGCAGAACAATTGATGGGCTTATCTTTCTATTGAACTGACCCACTAACTGACTTTAGTAATGGTAGGTAAAACCATGGCATCAAAATCCTGCAGAATTATACATGAGTTAGACTAGTTGCCAAGGTCTTGCTGCAGTGCTTGGCTCCAGATCCAGTGCTTTCTTAGTGCTGGTTCTTAGGTAAAACCATGGCATCAAAATCCTGCAGAATTATACATGAGTTAGACTAGTTGCCAAGGCCTTGCTGCAGTGCTTGGCTCCAGATCCAGTGCTTTCTTAGTGCTGGTTCCGTCACCAAAGATCAGCTGTGCCCAGTGAACTAAGAACTAGCCCTAAACCAATCAACTTCCAGAAACAACTAGCTCAAACGTAACAGGGGACTGTGTACTGCGGTCTGTCTGAACACACACTAAAAGAAAACAGATTATAAGAGTAAAAATTTTAAAATAAATAGTTAAAATTTGAATAAGCCCAATGGCATTGGAATTTCCACAAATACTGAGGCTTACGGAGTCGATTTGTCTCCACAGCAGTGGAACATATCCAGATGGATAGAGGGAAGATTTCTGGGCCTAGGTTCTGGACTAGGAGAGGAGCCCTGAGCCACTGACAGTTCATCAGCGTTGACCTAGAAGCAGAGACTTCCCTGGTCTTCACCCTTCGTGGGCTCCAGCCCGAGGTGGCTGCCTTGCCTACCTTCTCCAATGCTAGTGAAGTAGGGACCTCACTAAAAATACGGTTAAAAAGATGCAGTCACTGAGAGCTGCTTTAATTCATTACCTCTGTCCCGTCTTCTTTTCCTACCAACCACTTCCAGTTCTCCATTGGATTTCCTGATTCTGGAACGAAGGCTGAACTTCCCTAAGTCTGTTCACTTTGAAGAGAGAAATAAAAGAATGGGAAAACAAAATTTAATGTTTTTAAAGAAAGAAATGTTAACACACAAGGCTCAGTGCATTCACAAGAGACAAAGTTCTTTTTGTTCTGTAACAATCACACTGAGAAGCGAGAAGCGGGTGTGTGGTGCTGGGCAAGGTTGCAGTGCAGGGCCCATTGTGTGGATGTGAGCGAGTGTGTCAGGAAACTGTTCTGTGCTCAGAAAGGCACCCATTGTGCCCACGTTGCTAGAAGGACTCAGGCTCCCAGTGGAAAACACTCGCTCTCACCTTCCCCCTACCTCCGCTGTGCCATCCAAATCTACCGTTATGGAGATAATGCAGACCTCTGGCATTTGGGGTCTCCTTGCCCTGTACTTCTGAGACAAAAGCTATTCTGCTGCACGTGAAAGCATGGACACAGAGAAATAAAGCGGCCCAGAACACTAGCCTAAGAGGGGGAGTGTGAGCGTCATTTAAAATTAAAAACCCAAGGAAAACAAAACACTTCCGATTAAAAATGGGCTTTCATGCCTTTGTGTACAAACATATATGTACTTGTCAAAACATTTTATCCAAATGCTCATGACAAAAGCCAGTCACCTGTCCTTGCTTTCAGAAGCCAGAGAGGTGAAGCTGAAGAAGAGGGACAGAAAAGAAGGGATTCTAAGCTCGCTAGATAAAGCTCATTCTAATTAATAGGCTCCAACACAGAGTCGGGAAGGAGGAAGGGTGTCTTTTTACTAAGAAATGGCAGACAGGGGCTATAAAGTGTTTCATGTTGCCAAAAAAAATGAAGGATGAAAACAGGACATTTGTTTGCAGGGCCCTCCCTTTTAGGAGAGAAGCAGCAGAAAGCAGGTGGAGTTTTGCTTTCATTGAGGAAAATTCAGTGTTCACCAAAAAATGCTGAAGGCACTACCCATGGCCAGGTGGTTAACGTGTTGGATTTGTCATCTAATTTTCTGAGCTCAAGGTGCTTTGAATACTTAGATGTGAGGGGGAAAATGCTCAGCATACTCTTCAAGTCTAGAGCAACCTTGAGAAGTTATGAGGTGTACCTTGGCTCTGGGATCACACATTCGACAAACACGTCCTAAGTAGTTTAGATGTGGCTTTCGCTTAAAGTGGTCCAGGGCAAAACATCTCATGACATCACCCGGTCTCCCATTCTTGTACCAAATTCACCTCCATTGCTTTGCTCATGCTGTTCCCTGTGCCTGAAATCCCTTCCTTCCTCTCTTCACCTGTCTAGCTCTTACTCAACCCTTCAGAACTCAGTTTTGACCAACACCATGTCCATGGATGAGGAGCACCTTCTCCCACAGACCTCTGTCTTAGCCCTATCAGAGAATTTATCAGGCTGTACTGAAAGTCTTCCCTACTCCATTGGGAGATCCTGGCATCATTTCACCTCTACAGTGCTAACAGTATATATAACAGCTGGCAAAAAGCCCATGTTGGATAAACATGTGATGAGTGAATGACCAATGTCTAGAAAATCTTTCTTATCCCAGATCTAAGTCTTTTTATGCTATCACTTACGGTCAAGATAATCAATTCAATGTCTCTTCTTCCTCTGGGCCAGAGTGTCCCCTTCCACAGCCTGGAGAATGGAGCAGACTCTGAAGGTCACCCTTTGGTAGCCAAAAGCCAGGCTTGTCTGTCATAAACAGGACCCAAATGGAGGGTCTGTGAAGACCCCCAGGTCCAGGGGGAGACCTGTTTATCTTTTTTTTTTTTTTTTTTTTTTGGCTTTTTCGTGACCAGTAAGGGGATCGCAACCCTTGGCTTGGTGTAGACCTGCTTATCTAATCACTAGAGCAAAGCCAGCGGTCATCCATCCTTCTATAAGCAGAGAGCACATAAATCCAGAAAGAATCATTGAAACTAGGGTCAGTCCAAAGGAGTAATCACTGCAAACTGAGGTCAAAGCAGAGTCCAGAACTCAAGTGCCAATCTAATTGGGGGTGAGGACCAGACTTCAGCAGGCATAAATATAAACAGCAAGAAGCATAAAGGAGATCATAGAGGTAGGCAAGACAAATGGTATTGTATGAGCATCAGAAACCCAAACCCTTGGACAGAGGATAACATAAACCTGGATTTAGAGCTGGAGGTTAAGAGGGAATATCCACAAAGGTTAGAGAAGTGTGAGCCAAGCTGACCAGGATAGCATAACCCCAGTTGGTCCTGCTCTTTCCAAGACAGTCACACGCATTCAGGCTGTTAGCAGTTCAGGATGCCAATTACCTGTCCTTCCTGACCATGGAGCACCCACAGAAGGACCCTACCTGAAAGGAAAGCAAGTACTGATTTAACTAATCAGTGCACATAATCTCCCAATAAAGAATTTCTGGCCAAACCTAGAGTGGAGAACATGCTTAGGCATGAAGCCAATGAGGAATTTCCCACTTTCAACCAAAGACCCAGATCTTGGGACCCACAGTCCCAGATACTCCTGTAGTGATATCTCTGAGCCCCAGAGCAGGTGATAATTTCATTTTCCCAGGCAACTACATGAATGCCTCTAGCTGGCCTCTAGCATGATGCCACAGGAGCAGGACCCAAGTGAGCCAGCTGTGCCTGCACAGTGATCAAGAAAGCAGCAGGCCTGGTTTTGCTGTTGAAATAGTCACCCTGACCTCCAGTAAAATGTGGCCCATTGAATGTCAGGCCCCCTTGAGATACCTTAAGCAGGGAGATTGCTCCTGCTCCCTCTCAACCTTCACATCCAGCCTGCAGTACAAGTCCTGTGGATTTCATCTTCTAAACACCCTTGTGCATTTATTCTCTTTCCTTCATTGGCAATACGTGGCTCGACTCCAGACCCCTATCTTTTCTCCCTTGCCTCTTTCTGCCTCAAGTACTACCCCTCACCCTTACTCCCAGTCCCTTCTTCATTCTTCACCTTAAGTGAACTTGCTCAAATGCAAATCAGGGGCATTCCCTACTTTATGTTTGGTTTTTGTTTGTTCCTTTGTTTTGTGTATTTTCCCACTGCCATAGTAATTGCCTTAACCAGGAGTTCCTGTCAGAGTCAGCTGAGGAGCTTTTACAGACCTACTGAGTAGA
>NW_007740064.1:18557-19554 GCF_000696425.1 Galeopterus variegatus
GCCTTAACCAGGAGTTCCTGTCAGAGTCAGCTGAGGAGCTTTTACAGACCTACTGAGTAGAAAACTCCAAATATCATAAGAAGACAGGTTGTAATAGGAGAATGGATGGTTTACTATGGGGAACAGGAGAGGGGCAGACTGGTGGCTCACAGAAGGGCTGCTAAGCAGGGCTGACCAAGCAGCTGAGATGCAAGACAGTGCACTTTTAGTGCTCTCTGTAGTTATAAAATCTCCTCCAACAGAGCTCAGAATTCTGTTAGCGTTGGGATGGTAACAGATTAAATGGATCTACGTATCACCATGAGACTAACCTCTAAATAATAACACCAATTGGGCCATCCAATGGTTCACTTGCTCACTGCCACCCAGTTTAGGGCCAAATACAGTATACCCTCAACCCGCCTTTCCAGCTTTGTCTCCCACACAGCCAGCCCGCTGAACAACTGGACTCTTTCTGGCTTCTCACAATAGCTCTGAACTTCTGTTCACACTTTTGCTCATGCTCTTCCAGCCATCTGAAAATCCCCACCCCCACCGCCCTGCCACTCATGTCACATCTGAAGTCCCTGGGACCTTCCAATTGAAAAATAGGTTTCCCCTGTGTTTTCCTTCTTGCCAAGGTGTACAGGGAATTTATTAAAATATTGTTTGTGATTATCATCATGCTTTAGGCCTTAGCCCTAAAGTGGTATTCCTTTACGTGCTGAAGTGGAGAATCCAACAGGTATTTAAACTCAATCTGAGAGGTCATCACCATCATGTCTGTCAACAGCCACATCTATCCTGGACAAGACCCAGGGAGACCGGGACGGTGCACCCCAGCATCTCTGCTGCTCTATTTGCTGCACCAACAAAGAGGCCTTACTCTGGCTTTGTTTTGTTTTAAGTTTCTGGTGTTGAGAACTTGATTAGATTGGGCCATGTGGGTGGGTTAGGGAAGATTAGGGTAATAGGTTCCCTCCAGCCCTTAAATACTCTAGATAACCAAAGCAGACGG
>NW_007740064.1:19792-29299 GCF_000696425.1 Galeopterus variegatus
GAAGATTAGGGTAATAGGTTCCCTCCAGCCCTTAAATACTCTAGATAACCAAAGCAGACGGCTTCTTGATCCTATCTCCTCCTCCTTCTAGGAAGTTCAGCACTTGGGCCCCAGGATTCAGAGCTCCAAACCCTCCAACACTGTCCCTTTGAATCTGCCTTTTCACAGTCTGGCCTCTTCTTAAGACAAGGCATGCTTGAAAGAACATTTGAAAAACAACGTGTTCAGTACGGATGTGGAATGGCATCCGTACATCCCACCTGATTGCCCAGAGTTGTGGCGGCTCAGCCAGTCCACAGTCACCTGCCCTGCGCTATCCAAAGGGCAACAGGAGTGGAGGAATAAGGCGGGCAGAGGGAGACAGGAGCCAGCGTGGACAGATGAGAAGAGCAGTGTGTTACTACAAGCGGTGGCAGAGGAAAGCACACGGACAGAGGATGACAGGGAATGCTTCCCCTAGGAAGAGATGCTTCAGCTGAGCCCTGAAGGAAAGATGCCTTAAGCCCAGATACAGGCAAGAAATGGCTGGAACTATTTTTTAGAAGCACCTTTAAGTCTTCCAAAGTGAATTCCTCCTTGCCAACAATAACTTCCTTTGTTAATTAGGACACATGCAGATTCTACGACCTAGAACTGAGACAGATGGGTGGCTCTGTACCTTGATAAAGAAATATTAGCTTATGCCACAGTTAGTTCCACTCACTGTTGGAATGTCCTTCTAAATATTAATCCCATCACGTCAATTTCCCGCTCAAGACTTTACCAGGCTCTCTGATGTCCTTGGGGACTATCCTAACCCAACTTTCAATGCCATGTCCACGTGTACATGCCCAAACTACGCTGAAACCTCATCCTTTTGCTTCAGCCAGAACTGTTACCTGGCTAGCCTCTGATCCAAAAACGCTTCTTTCCTCCTCTTTACCTTTGATTGGACTGTCCCCATCATCTGGACCTGAAAGGAGGGAGATGATTGGGAGGAGGGAGGCAGGATGTGGACAAGATGGTAAAGAGGGAGGGAATATGGTAGAAAGAAAGAGAAGGGCAATAAGACGTTGGCAGTGAGACACCGACTGCACTGCCTTCCTGCACACGTTTCGTGCTTTCACCCACACAGCCCCCTCAAGGAGGCAGATCAATCATTTGACACACTCCAAGTTAGTGCTGAGTGTTTTTCCCCGAGGTGTTTTATCTGGTCTGGTAAACTCTGCTTTGTGATTTCTCAAGTCAGGTCTACCCTGCAGAAAATGATGTAGAAAGGAGACAAGTGAATCCTAGCCACAGGTGCGGGGAGCAGCCCCTGGTCCTCCACCCAACGTTAGGTCTCCTGTGCATCGGTGTTTCGTTTTGATCATCCTCGGTCCTCGGAGCACCTACGTATGTTAGCCTGAGCTACCAATCGAAGCAGAGATTCCATATACTGGGTTTTAGCAGCGTTATCTCCAAGACACTCATTTTTTAAGTGAGTGGAAAAGACTGACCTGTACCCATGGCCATTCTTTTCTTCCTGTACTTGGCACTCCAGCCAAAATCCTGTCCCCGAAGCCTCCTCACATGTGTAAATGTGATGGAGAAGCACCAAATGAAACCACAAATAATTCAATCTAAAGCCAAAGCCAATTCTGAATGGTTTGTCTCAACAGAATTAACTGAATTTGCCAATGCTCTGATGTTCTATAACCATAATCGCACTTCATAATTTGTTGCAACAGTCACTTGGAGACAGAAGTGCTGAATTAATTGTATCATTTTTGTGACCTCTAGACTTTCCCATTAAGACCAAGTTAATTTCTCAGCATGGAAAGATTCATTTTTGTACAGAATAATATCAGTAATAAACCCAGAGCATAAGTGAGCAGGGAGCACAAACGGCTGCTATCAAACAGCTATGTGATCACACCCTAGTTCGGCTTAAATGCAATTTATGTCGCATGCACTAACAGAGGATGTGATGAGTATTTGATTTGTTTTGGCTTTGTGGGCAAATAGCATCATTTCTCAAGGATCTGTGTATGTGTTTATGACTAGGTAAAAGTAGTAAGTAGTACGCACCTGGAGGGTCAGTTATGGGGTCTTGATGCACTTTTGGAACAGACAGTCTTCACTGGGAGACACCTGTGGGAAGCGCTTGTCCGAGATGCTGCAGATCATAAACAGGCCACTGGGCACATGCTGTTTTTGAGGACTTCTCTTCACCCTTCACGCTTGCCCTGACTGTGTGGACAGCAGTTGAACAGTTCCCAAGATGGCTCAAGCCCACACTCTGGGCTGATGCTGTGACCCCAGCGTGTCTGTCTGTGAGGCAGGCAGGACTGGGGCATGGTGGTCTTGCTGTGAAGAGCACCTTAGCTGACGGAGCAAGAAAGCTGTTTCAGAACATCATTCTGTTGCAGACTGAGATGTGGCCCAGGTGCTGGCCAAGTTGCATCCATTTCTGTGAAGGATTCAGGATGGTGAAGACTCATTTGTGGGTAATGCCAGTAACAAGGGGGAGAGAGACTTAGAACCAACTGGGATAAATTTTCAGTGCTGCAGGATTTCTGAGGGACTCACTGATTTTACTTTAAATGATGTGCTACTTTGCAAAAGCTAATACTAACCTGATTTATTTTCATGTAAGTGGGGGGGGGGTGTAAAACTTTGAACAAATCTAAATCATCAATGGCCTTTTCTAAGGCGGGAGGGAACTAGTTTTCAGATGCTGTCTTCTGCTTACATTTTTTTTTTCCATTGATAATCTTGAGAATGAACACTAGTTAATTCTAGGACATTACACGTGATAGAATTTATGTTATTTCTATTTAGAAATCCTACCTGGCACTGAACAGTAAATAATTCACTTGTGCCAATGAAATTATTGATGAAAATGATATATGTAAGTAATTATATGACTTTAAAAGTTATTAGAATATACACTATCAATGTATCAATCATTCAAGTGTTACTGTCTCAGACATTTATAAGAAACTTGGGACGGATTAGTCACCAGTATGGTGTTCTTTCTTATTTTCCCTGAAAAATGGGAAAATTAAGCTAAATATTTGGTACATGGCAAAGGTCTGAGGTTACCACTACCCAGAGGTTTCTGGGATTGGCAGGACAGAACCCAGCAACCGCAGCCTGGAGAGTAGACAAATGTTTAGAGGCAGGAAAGGATTCTAGCACTAGAGAGTCTCAGAATAAGCCCCAAGCCATTAAATCCCAGGTTTGAAAAATGGCACCTTTTGATGAGATGTTCTCCGACTGAGAAATATCATTACTCTTTTAAAATGTAGTTTCACATGTGATGAGAAAATCTGCATGTATGTACTCAGAAGCCAGAAGGAAATATGGAAACATTTAATATACTACTAAACTTCTTTGATTTCCACAGCCTTTCTTGAGATTTTGGAGGTGATGTGGTCCAAACCTAGGATGAAGTTGGTTTTCCTGCCTCCTAGAATGACATGGCTTATAAGGCAAATTAACAGTGCAGAGATAAGATTTCAAATGGGAATTTCATATTGAAATAATTGTTTTCACATACGCTTCAAACACATCAGAAACATTTATATAAAAGATATTTTAGCTAATTACATTTGCATGTTATTTATCAGAGGGTTAAACTCCCCGAAACAAGCACATATGCAGTCAAGAATCCAGAAGCAAACCTGACCACCTTCTTCTCATGTCTCAGCCCTCAGACTGAGCCCCTCCTCCTCCAAGAAGCTGCACACCAGGCTCCCAGGGACTTGTTAGTTCATACAACACCGTACTGTGCACTCATGTGGATTTTACATGTTTATCTTTCTGAATCCTCCCCCCACCCACCCATCCACCCATAGATTGGGAGCTCCCTGAGAGCAGGAACCATGTCTTCTATCTCTCTTTCTAAGCATGTTCTCCTGACATGAAGGAGGAGTCAATAATTGCAGGAAGAGAGAGAGGAGAAAGAGGAAAAGAGAAGATGGAGGAGACTAAATAAGGAAGGATGGAAAAGTCTAACCTTCAGCTTATCAATTTTTATAGGAAAACTAAGTGCCACATTATGGAAAATTATATGCTAATGTAAGGAGAGATAAAAGATTGCAGGGACAGCAAACCAAAGACCTCTATGAAGCATGTGCTTTCTTCTCTGGGCTCTAGTAATTTAACATGGCAGCGCAGAACCACTTTGGGTAAACAAGCCCCACAGGGAGAGCAGGCTGGGGTGACAGCGGATAAGACAGCAGGTGGGGGCTTGGTGATAAATGAGTAACATAAGAACCTATCTCTGCAGTGCAAGGACTTGCTTAAGGAGAATTGGGGCCAGAATCTTGACTGGGGCCAAATTAATGACATCAGTTGACAGGCTTAAAAAAGGGCAGAAACAACAGGGCAAGAATGCAGTGCAAGGACTTGCTTAAGGAGAATTGGAGCCAGAATCTTGACTGGGGGCCAAATTAATGACATCAGTTGACAGGCTTAAAAAAGGGCAGAAACAACAGGGCAAGAAGGTCATTATAATTACTTTTACTTTCCATTAATCTTCAATTATTTCAATGTTTGTTCAACCAATTTTTCTTGAAATGGTGGTATGGCCTAGAATTGTAATACAGCTAGAATATTTAATTAAATATAGGAGGGAAAATGTTATTGGTTGGGTTCTCCAGAAGCAGATACTTGAGATGGAGTCTGAAGTACAAAATATTTATTGGGATTCAAGGGAGGAAGTAGGATTGGGCAGAGGGAGAAGTCAAACTGCATACAGCCTTGACCAAACCTTAGCCAATCCGGTGGGAAGCTCTAGAGCAAATACTGCTGGTTTTAATTGCCAATGTTTGGTCAAAGTGGCCAAGCTTTTATACCCCTGCCTTGCTGTGTCACGAGAGGCAGGTTGTTCCAGAAAGGTCTGACCTCAGACAACATGGCTCTTTATAGATGAGGTCAACCCTTAAGGAGTTGACAGCTGGAACCTTTATGCTGACCATACTCCCCACAACCGAGAGGGGACGTGAGTGGTGCATCTCTGTGTCCATCACAGTCCACCCCTTGCACTGCTCAAATCCACTTCTCGTATGCATTTAGGAAGCAGCTACTCAAGGACTCTGCTGGGTCTCTCTTCTTGAGGAGAAGCTTATAAGAGGGTGTTATGAGCTGAATTGTGTCTCCCCGCCCTAGCCCCCAGTACCTCAGAATGTTAACTATATTTCTAGATAAAGTCTTTAAAGAGGTATTTAAGTTAAAATGAGGTCTTTAGGATGGACCCTAATCCAATATGACTTAGGTCCTTATAAGAAAAGAAAATTTGGACACAGATGTGCACATTCACAGAGGAAAGACCATGTGAGGACATAGCGAGAAGGCAGCCGTCTGCAAGCCAAGGAGAGAGGCCTCAGAAGAAACCAAACCCGCCAGCACCTTAATCTTGGACTTCTAGCCTGTATAACTGTCAGAAAATAAATTTCTGTTATTTAAGTACCCAATTTGTGGTATTTTTTTTGTTTTTGTGGCAGCCTGTATTAGTCCGTTTTGTGTTGCTATAACAGAAATACCTGAGAATGGGTGATTTATAAGAAAAACAACATTTATTGCTTACAGTTTCTGAGGCTGGGAAGTCCAANGAAAGAGGAAAAGAGAAGATGGAGGAGACTAAATAAGGAAGGATGGAAAAGTCTAACCTTCAGCTTATCAATTTTTATAGGAAAACTAAGTGCCACATTATGGAAAATTATATGCTAATGTAAGGAGAGATAAAAGATTGCAGGGACAGCAAACCAAAGACCTCTATGAAGCATGTGCTTTCTTCTCTGGGCTCTAGTAATTTAACATGGCAGCGCAGAACCACTTTGGGTAAACAAGCCCCACAGGGAGAGCAGGCTGGGGTGACAGCGGATAAGACAGCAGGTGGGGGCTTGGTGATAAATGAGTAACATAAGAACCTATCTCTGCAGTGCAAGGACTTGCTTAAGGAGAATTGGAGCCAGAATCTTGACTGGGGGCCAAATTAATGACATCAGTTGACAGGCTTAAAAAAGGGCAGAAACAACAGGGCAAGAAGGTCATTATAATTACTTTTACTTTCCATTAATCTTCAATTATTTCAATGTTTGTTCAACCAATTTTTCTTGAAATGGTGGTATGGCCTAGAATTGTAATACAGCTAGAATATTTAATTAAATATAGGAGGGAAAATGTTATTGGTTGGGTTCTCCAGAAGCAGATACTTGAGATGGAGTCTGAAGTACAAAATATTTATTGGGATTCAAGGGAGGAAGTAGGATTGGGCAGAGGGAGAAGTCAAACTGCATACAGCCTTGACCAAACCTTAGCCAATCCGGTGGGAAGCTCTAGAGCAAATACTGCTGGTTTTAATTGCCAATGTTTGGTCAAAGTGGCCAAGCTTTTATACCCCTGCCTTGCTGTGTCACGAGAGGCAGGTTGTTCCAGAAAGGTCTGACCTCAGACAACATGGCTCTTTATAGATGAGGTCAACCCTTAAGGAGTTGACAGCTGGAACCTTTATGCTGACCATACTCCCCACAACCGAGAGGGGACGTGAGTGGTGCATCTCTGTGTCCATCACAGTCCACCCCTTGCACTGCTCAAATCCACTTCTCGTATGCATTTAGGAAGCAGCTACTCAAGGACTCTGCTGGTCTCTCTTCTTGAGGAGAAGCTTATAAGAGGGTGTTATGAGCTGAATTGTGTCTCCCCGCCCTAGCCCCCAGTACCTCAGAATGTTAACCGTATTTCTAGATAAAGTCTTTAAAGAGGTATTTAAGTTAAAATGAGGTCTTTAGGATGGACCCTAATCCAATATGACTTAGGTCCTTATAAGAAGAGGAAATTTGGACACAGATGTGCACATTCACAGAGGAAAGACCATGTGAGGACATAGCGAGAAGGCAGCCGTCTGCAAGCCAAGGAGAGAGGCCTCAGAAGAAACCAAACCCGCCAGCACCTTAATCTTGGACTTCTAGCCTGTATAACTGTCAGAAAATAAATTTCTGTTATTTAAGTACCCAATTTGTGGTATTTTTTTTGTTTTTGTGGCAGCCTGTATTAGTCCGTTTTGTGTTGCTATAACAGAAATACCTGAGAATGGGTGATTTATAAGAAAAACAACATTTATTGCTTACAGTTTCTGAGGCTGGGAAGTCCAAAGTCCATCTGGTGGTGGTGACAGTGACCCAGAGGCTTCACATTGCAAGATGGTGGAAGCAGAGAGAGCAAAGAGAAATAAAGACAGACTTTCCTCTTCTTTTAAAGCCCTCAGAACCACACCTCTGACCACCATTTTTAATACATTCACTACTGCATGGTCCTACAATCCAATCACCTCTTCAAGGCCCCACCTTACAATTACAACATTAGGAGTTCCCATCCAGTCACAGTGGGGGCTGAGTTTCTTTCTTTTTTTCTTTTTTTTTTTTTTGACCGATAAGGGGATCGCAACCCTCGGCATGGTGTTGTCTGCACCATGCTCAGCCAGTGAATGCACTGGCCATCTTCTTATGGGATCCGAACCCATGGCCTCGGCGCTACCAGCACTGCACTCTCCTGAGTGAGCCACGGGGCCGGCCCTAATTTTATTTACTTTTAATTTAGATTTAATAGTTACATGTGGCTACCAATTTGGATAGCACAGAAATCTCTTCAAGGGACCAAACAACCCAGCTGTTCCTGGCCTCCATCTAAGGGAATGTCCAATCCAGAGATGACCAATGGCATCACTGGTAACTCCAGAGTTACATGCAGTGTGGATACAGGCTCTTTGCTAGGAGTGAGGAGTGCTGGAACCTTAGAATGGTCCTGGGAAACTTGTTTATAGAAAGAACTGGAGATCCTTTCTAGGAGAATCAGAACTGAAGCATGTCAACATGACAGTAACTCACTTGGAATGCCACTTCTTTTGGAAAGGGGCCCCTGAATGATCCATGAATGAAAAAGCACATCTTTGGCTTTGAGATCAATGGCCAGTTTTATCTCGGAAGAATTTAAGTAATGCCATGGATTCAGGCATCCATTTGGCAACCGTGCACTGAGCACCTACCACATGGCAGGCTCTGAAGAAACAGAAGCCCCGACCAAGTCCTAGCTCTCCATGAGCCCACAGTCTTGGGATGAATTCTCAGTAAAGGGTGGACAATGGTGCTCCCTCACAAGAGAGCCCAAGCATGGAGTGTCTGGGACACTTGGAGTTTAGCCAACAGTCCTCCCCTTATCTAGGTCACAGATGGAGGGCACATGGCATGGCCCTCTGGCCCTTATGTCGGACCTAGTGAAGCATGACAGACAGGAATACGTTGGCCATCCTCTATCCTTCCTTCTGACTACATAACTCCAGGATGAGTCTGAGGTCTTCTAGACTCCTCTGTGTTACCAGCTCAAATAGCTTCCATGGGGCTGTGGTTTGAAACATGAAAACCACCAGCTTTCATCAATGCTTTCCTTTAGAGACTCAGAGGGCCTTAAATTCTTTAGTTTTAAGACATAGCCTACATAAAATAAAGTGCACAACTATTAAATGCATAGCTTGGTGAATGTTTACACACATATACTCCCACTGCTCAGATCAAGACAGAATATTTCCAAAACCCCGTGCTGTGGATTAAATGCCCTCCAAACTCACTGAAGTTTAAATTGTGTCCCCCAAGTTCCAGGTATTGAAAACTTGGCTCCCACTGTGACAGTGTTGAGAAAGTGGGAAATCCCTGCTGTCATGGCTATTGTGATGATTGAAAGATGGGGCCTTACAGAGGTGATTAGGTTGTAGGACCATTCCATAATGAATGGATTAATAATGATAGTCAGGGGCACAGCTCAGGGGGCTTTAAAAGGAGAGCACATGAATCTTTCTCTCTCTGCTCTGCCATTTTAGGACGTGATTCACCAGGTCCCCCAGTGGATCCTTGGGAGTGATGGTTAGTAGGGACATTCCTGCTTCTATTTCTTTATTCCCAGACCCATGTGTTCTTCCCACTGGGGACAAAGCACCCTACAAAATTCTCTGATTCAATGCATACATCGTGTCCTGAAGGATGGATCCTCAAAGTGTATTGCCTTCAAGTTGACACTTCAGCTATGACTTCAGCAGGCTGCTCCAATACTCTATCAGGCTGGCAGTATATGGATGGCACAATATGTGATACAATCAGTGTATGCTGTGGTCATGAGCCCCTTCCTGCACCTTCTGTGCTGTAAAATAGGTCCCCTGGTGTGACATAGTATTATGTGGGGCTTGAGTCAGTGGATCAAAATCCATAACCTCTCAGGTACTGGTGCACCTCAAAGCCCTTCAGATAGGAAAGGCAAACCTATGCACAGAACAAGTGCTTATTCCTTTGAGAACCAGCCTCTGGCTCTTCCAGAAAGGAAGGAACACAATGTGCTCAACTTGCCTTCAAGTGGCTGGTTGGCCTCCTTGAGGGATAGTGCCACATCAGGAGCTCAGCATGAGTGCCTGTTAATGGCAGGTTGTCACCACATTGTGTGGTAACTAGATCAGCCTTGGTAAATGGGCATCCATGCTTTGGGCCAACGAGTAGT
>NW_007740064.1:29948-32294 GCF_000696425.1 Galeopterus variegatus
ACGGATCGCAACCCTCAGTGTCGTGCCCGTACCGGCCCGGGACCAGCAACGGGATCGCAACACTCGGTGTTGCCCCCTGCACCTCGCTCAGCCAGGTTGTGGGATCCGAACCCTCGGCGGGAGCGTCACCGCGCTTCACAAGCGGCGCACTGTAGCAGTGTGCCACCGGGCCAGCCCAAAAACTGAATTCTTGAAGGTCACAGAGATGTGGTGGCCCCACCTTCACAGCAGTGAGGCTTTGAGGCAGGAGTAGGGAGTTAGCTTGGAAAGTCCTCTTGGGGAATTATGTATCCCACTGGCTATGGAGGGGTGATGAGCTCGTATCAGAAAAGAAAGAGGCAAAGACAGAGCCAAGCAAAGAACCAGAAAATGGTTCTCACATCAAGGCCATGATAACAATGACAGCAAAAGTAAGTCTATGCAAACAGAGGCTGGGAGGGCAGGTGAGCACAGGAAAACAGATGCCTTTGTTTTATAGGGCAGAGCATGTTTAAGGAAGGGGTGAGAACAACTGAACGTCTTAGTGGATTTTTACTTATGTTAATTAACCCCACGGAAAATAAAATCTCTTTTATTTTCTCCTCTCTCCTCTGCCTTTATTTACATAACCAACAGGGTTAAGAGAAATGCTTTTGGTAACTCAAATACCATGTTTGCTTCTAAAAGTATTTTTTCTAAAAGCTCAATATTTCCCCACTAGAACATTTCCAGTCCTACAGAAGGTTCCCTGGAGCTCTTTCACAGTCCAACCCCCAACAAGGGTAACCACTAGTCTGACATCTGTCATCATAAACAAGTTCCGTTTATGCCTGTCTTACTTACATGGAATCTTATAATTTATGTCATTTACTGAGCATTTATTATGTGTTAAACACATTATAAATTACTATCAAACGTTATTTCATTTGACCCTTTTAAGAACCTAATGAAGTGATTATTTTCCCCTCTTTAACTGAAGGAAACCAAGTTCAATGAGGCTAACAATCCCATCCAAAGGCCACACTCCAAAGCTATTAAGTAGCAGAGCCTGGATTCCAACTAGAGTGACCAGCATCCCAGTGGAGGAACTGTCCCTCATCCCAGGAAACCTGAGTTTCAAGCAAACTGGATGGTTAGTCAAAATTCAAACCTGGATTGGACTCAAAAGTTGGGCTCTTAGACATCAGGCTGGGATTTCCTTTGGCCTAAGATTTTATCAGACAGTGCAGGTGTTGTTATCACAGTCTCATGGCAGAATGTTTTGTCTCCAAAAAACCCCGTGATATCAGGATTTTACTTGTTTTTTGTTTCACTTCGAAAAAAGTGATTTCACTTAAAGCAGAACCAAGTTGGGTAAGAATAAAATTATTCATATTAAAAAGGGATTCTAGCACATCGATCCATTAAACAAGGATTTATTCAGCATTTATGCAATGAAAAGAANCTGATCATTTGTTGCTAGTATGTAGAAATACAATTAATTTTTCGTATATTGATAATTGCAATGGACTGAATGATTTTGTTCCCCCTGCCCCTCATCACATTCATATGTTGAAATCCTAATTCCCAAGGTGATAGTATTAGGAGGTGGGAGGTGATTAGGCAAGCCCTCATGAACAAGATTAGCGCTCTTATAAAAGAGACCCCAGGGGCCGGCCCGGTGGCGCACTGCTACAGTGCGCCGCTTGGGAGTGCGGCCGCGCTCCCGCCGAGGGTTTGGATCCCACATACAGACCAGCCGCTCACTGGCTGAGCGAGGTGCGGACGCGACACCGAGGGTTGCGATCCCGTTGCCAGTCATGAAAAAAGACAAAAAGGAAAAATAAATAAATAAATAAAAGAGACCCCAGAGAGCTTGTTGGCTCCTTCTGGCACATGGAGAGTGAGAAGACAGCCATCTATGAGGAAATGGTTCTCCCCAGATACTGAATCTGCTGGTGCCTTGATCTTGGACCTCCCAGCCTCCAGAACTGTGAACAATAAATGTCTGTTGTTTATAAGCCATTCAGACTATAGTATTTTGTTATAGCAGCCTGAACAGACTAAGACAATCACATGTTGTGAAATCTTACTAAACTTACATATTAGTTCTAGAAATTTTTTTTTTCAGATACCATGTATTACCTATTTCTTTTTGGGTGAGCTTTGGTAATTTTTATTTTTCAAGGACATTGTCCATTTTATCTAACTCATCAAATTTATGGGCATAAAGTTGTTTGTAATTGTATTAGTTATCTATTGCTAGGTAATAAATTACCGCAAACTTAGTGGCTTAAAACACACATTTATTATCTCAAAGTTTCTGAGGACCAGCAGTGTGTTTTCATCAGGGGTTTGGCCAGGGAAAGATTTGATTCTAAGCCCTAT
>NW_007740065.1:0-6014 GCF_000696425.1 Galeopterus variegatus
TGTAGTGCAAAAGCATCTATAGACATTATGTAAACAAATGGCTGTATTCCAATAAAATATTATTAATAAAAACAGGTAGTAGTCCAGATTTGACTCTGGGGCCATAGTTTACCAGGCCCTGGTCTAGACAATATAATCTCTGTGAATGTATTTTCTTTTTCTACCATTCTCTCCCAGAACCTGATATTGTATTAGGTTATAGGAAGTCAAGGTTACTTATTAAATATATGTTCAATTAATTACTTAATGATAAAGCTAAGTTATCGGTTTTCTCTCCATCTGGGGACCAGTAAATAGCAGTATATGTTTAAAAATCTACTTCATTGTCTTAAAACAAGATAGCATTTTACTAATATTTTTTGAAATCCATTATAACAGCTAAGTATAAACCCTATAAACAGCCAGATCTATGTTCATACCATGTGCCCTAGAAAAATCACTTAACTTCTCTGAACCTTAGCTCCTTTATAAAATGGTAGTAATACTGTCTACTTTTTAACATTGTTATATTTAATGACAATTTAGATAAAATACTTTTACTGGATTAGTTACACAGGAATCCAAGATTTCATATTTACTTCAACAAAATTTAACTGTGCCCTTCCAAAGAAAAAAGGAAAGGAAGAAAGAAAAACAGCATCTCTTTATTAGCTTGACTGAATTCATCTGGGTTTTGCCGTAAGTAGTATCAATGCTGATAGACCTATCCTCAGTACCCAAATGTTTACCCAGGAGAGTTTGTGTCTTTAACTCACCAAAGTAAACACTTCACCACTGCTTAGATGAGCTCTTCCTTTGTGTTTAAGCATAAATAGAGGACACTACTTCAGTTGACTTAAAACACTTTCATTTTTCATCACAAACGCACTTCATCTTTCATGCCTGAGACAATGATTATGAACACCAAAGTGAAGAGCCATTGAAGAGTGAGAAAAGCCACCACTGGAAACACAGAGGCAATGTGCAATTAAATTCTCTACATTTGAAATTTGTAGGGAGAGTTTTCATGGAATTGCAGCATGAAGTAAAAAGGCAAAATGAAAGGTTTTTATTTCTACGTTTTTATGTCAAACCTATCATTTGAATGTTTAGTAGCTACTTTACATCGATCTTTGCAGGAAAGAAGATCTAAAAACAAATATTATACTTTTAAATTGCAAAATTGAAAGGTAAAGTGTAGGCAAGATTTTTCAAATCTCTCTTCATTTTCTTATTGTTGTTGTTTGTATCATATTTGTGAATTTAACAAGCATGTATCACCATACATAGTCCTATGCATTTTAGGACATTTAAGAAAAATTTGTTGAGCTTGCACAGAGAAGAAAAACGGAAAATCATTCTTGTCCTCTAGGTGCTTAGAACCTAAGGAGGAAAAATAGTAGAAGCACAGATTTAAAAAAAAAAGAAAAAAAACATTAGGTCCTATTTTTTTTATTGCTACACAATTGTAATTAAACTATTCATGAAGAGTAGCTAAATACATATGTTATATATAGTACATATCATATATAACAAAAGTGAATTGTGGCGTCCCAGCAATTTTGCATTTAGCTTTATTCCTCCTGTACTACATTCATCTACCTACCTCGCTCATCTATCCAACCATACAATTACTTCTGTAAGCATGCACCCTGCATTTTATAATTGTGACCTCTGAGTCCTGGGATTATTTGAAAGACAAACATTGGTATGGCAAATTGGAAGATTACTAAATTCTCATAAAGAGAAAAACTTAAATGAGAAACAGGCAACGCAATAACTTAGCCTTATCTCAAACCTTCCAATACTTTCACAATTCCCAAGAAAATTACTCCCCCAAGTGAGTTTTATGCAATAGTTTCTCATTCCCAGCTTTCTTTAAACACCACCACAGAAACCTAAAACCTCTTGGAGAAAGAAGAGGGACTGATGTCAGAGGTAGGGTCTGGGGGGGCCGATAGTCGGTCTCAACCCTTCCAGTCCTCTTAACTGGTTCTTGACTCCACTACAGGAAAGAATTCAGGGGCTGAGTAACAGTGGAAAGTGAGAACAAGTTTAATGTAACAGATAAGAAATACAGATTCCACAGAGAGTGCAGCATAGCTCCAGAGACTGAGCAGGACCCACACCAAGTTTAACACAAAAGTAAGTTCAGTACAGACATCAACTCTAATACAAAAGCAAGAAAAACATACTTAATGTTCAGTACAGAGTGCAGGCTGGCTCAAGAGAGTGAGCAGCTGCTGCTGAAAGTAAGTTTGATACAAAGTAAAGCATATACACTTCAGCAGGTGAAGAGCCGGCTGCCTCCAGGAGAGTGAGCAGCAACCCTGCCTTTGCCTTTATAGTTTCTCTATCTAATAAATATTTAATTAAGGGGGTGGCTCCTAATTATGTAACATTTAGTCTGGCACATGCTCAGTTGGTGTCTTCCTGTAGCACCTTCATTGTTCAGACCCTATCAAATGCACCAGACATGCAAAAATATTCCGTGCTCTCTATTGAGCATGCCCAGTCTCTTGATTTGCATAAGCCAGCCCCTTGTGGTCTCATTTTCCCTTTGTTGTCCTCAGCTTCCATAGGGGCAGCCTGCATGTCACCTATTTAGATATTGGAGCTGTTCAAGAAAAGGGTCATGCCTAAAATATGTTTGGAAACCATAGATACATTTCATCCTTCTCACTTTCTAGATGGTAAAACTGAGAGCCAGAGAAGGAAAAATCTGTATTGTCAAAAATGATCAATGTAAGTATAACGTTAATAGCACTTAATGAGTACTTTGAAAATGCATTACCCTAAGGTACTTAAATATAGTGACTTATTGATTCCCTATAAAAACCCTGTCAGATATGTATTTTTCTAAAGTAGGGTAGTAGATTCATAATCATTTGCATCTTACAGTTGAGGAAATGAAAGCTCAGAAATGTTAAATAGCTTGACTAGAATCACACAGACAGGGAGAAACACAGTTGAGTGTGAAACCAATGAAGTTCAGCTTTCATTTTAAGCCCTAAACTGCAACTCAGTACTACCTCTAAAACCTAGACTTAAGATTTCAACAGTGTTCTTTTCTTTTATTCTGTTACAACATGCTGCTTCTATTTGCTCATTAAAATTGAGTAGATTGATGAAAGATGCACATGAAAGTCTGCTAATCAATGTAACATCCTTTGCGAGGCAGAAAAATATTGCTCCCCTTATGCTTTGGCCACATGAATAGCTTTTGGATCTCTTGAACATATCTAATAATTTCCTTATTTAAAATTAAACAAAGATTAAAACCACGGGAGAATCAATCATTTATGAGTTCAGCCTCTGGCTCTTTCTGTCTTGAATGGCACCTCATTGCCCGTAATTTTTCTTAGCCCTCTTTAAAAAATAATTTTTTTTAAAAAAAAAGCAGCTAGGATTTTATCAGTTGAACCATTCCAGCCATGATTACCTCTGAGGACAGTAATTCAAAGATTATTTGTACCTAGCAATGCATGTTTAACAGTCTGCAGTTTGAAAAGCAACTATTTTACATGCAAAGACTGGATCAAAAGAATGCCCGTAAACTCCCCAATCACATAATTTATGTACAGTATTTAGAAGTGAAAAGTTTCAGATCAGCAGGCATGTTCTACCTGACAAGCACCTAGAAAGGGTTTTGCTTTAGCAAAAAAAACCCAAAGGGTATTTTATAGAAAAGTTTACTCTGCCTTTCATCTTTTCTCAAACATACTGGCCTGTTTCTAATGGGAAAAGGTTTCCATGCATCCTGCCTTTTAGCTTTCTCGGTAATATAGATAAATTGAATCTAGCAGCCTAAGACACCCAGATTAAGACAGCATTTACCCACATATGAAAGAAACACAAAATGCCATAGACAAAATACTCACCAATTGACTGTGTACTGGTGTGAGATCACTAACATTGTATCAGAATTGCAAGTGTTGTCAACGTAACAAATTTTTTACCATAATTCAAACCCTTTAATGAAGGTATGAATTTAACTTGAGTATTGGTTGCCTGCATGATTCCCAAAAAACTGGCTAGGTGAATCTACTCAGGAAGAAAGGTAAAGTTTTTACTTGCCTTTCCACCCCATCTTGAATTGGCAAATCGTTCAACTGAGTCAAAGAGTCTTTTCTGGTAAAATACTTGATCCATCCAGTTTGTAGAATGCTTTTCTATTTCCTTAATAATATTTATAGGAAATGAATTTTAGTGATTAAAACGTAAATTTGGCTAAATCTCTTCCAAATAAAATGTCTTATTTTATATATTTCAAAAGAAAATGAGATTGTGTTTTCACTTCTAATTTTTACAAACATTACCACACACTTTCCCAGAATAATTATCTTTTTTTCTTCAGGATGTCTCTCAATATTAAAAAAATCTTTTTATGAACATTGCCTTTTCCGTGTTACTTACAGAGTGTCTTTCTGTTACCCCAGTAGACTTGAGATTCACAATCCTTTTAATGTAATAATTTTGATTTCTGAATTTGCAGACATGGGGAAATGTGATTAAATCCCAGGACATATAGCATGTCAGCTTTATGATGTTTCAAGTTAAATTCATTTCATACTCATCAAGGGTAAAATTTCCTACTTTGATCCACACTAGTGCATTTTCATGCCTAGTGTACAACAATTCTGCTTGTGGAAACCAGTAAGAAAGTCAATGTCAATGCCTAATAAAGATAGACTTTGTGGTGAGCTGTTGCTTGTGAGAATTTGTGAATTCACTGTGAGGTTAAAGGGCAAGATAGTTCCTTACAGTTCAGAGCCAACCACCATGCCCTACGTTCCTATCTCTTATATTGTCTAGTTCAATATGTGGCAAATAGCTCTCTAAAGATATGAGAATAGTAAGGACATANGTCCACACTAGTGCATTTTCATGCCTAGTGTACAACAATTCTGCTTGTGGAAACCAGTAAGAAAGTCAATGCCAATGCCTAATAAAGATAGACTTTGTGGTGAGCTGTTGCTTGTGAGAATTTGTGAATTCACTGTGAGGTTAAAGGGCAAGATAATTCCTTACAGTTCAGAGCCAACCACCATGCCCTACGTTCCTATCTCTTGTATTGTCTAGTTCAATATGTGGCAAATAGCTCTCTAAAGATATGAGAATAGTAAGGACATAAATATAAGGTACATTTGATGTGTTGTCAGTTTCTTATGGTAGATTAATTTATACAAACTTAGTAACTACAGGTAATGCAAAGACAGGCATGAAAAGTGAAACACCCAAATGATAATCAAAACTCTGGAGGTTTCTTCAGTGTGTTTGCTCTTGTTTTTTGGGGGGTATAATATACATAATGTGAAAGTTACCAATTAGTTATTTTTAAGTGTACAAATTCAGTGGCACTAAGTACATTCATGATGTTGTACAACAATCACCACTATCTCCAAAAATTTCTCATCATCCTAAACAAATCTCTGTACCCATTAAACACACAAAAACACACAAGAAAAACTATGTGATCTTGGATTTGATAACGAGTTTTCAGATACAACATCAAAAGCATGATCCACAAAAGAAAAATGCAGTAAAGTGAACTTTATTGGAATAAAAAACTTTTGTGCTATGAAAGACACTGTTAGAGAATGAACAGACAAGCCACAGACTGGAAGAAAGTATTTTCAAGACACATTTCTGATAAAGGACATATTGTCTAAAATATACAAAGAACTCTGAAAACTCAACAATAAGAAAACAACTCAAAATATGTGCAAAAGATCTGAACAGACACCTCACCAAAGAAGATGATAATAGATTGATAGATTAGGTAGGTAGGTAGGCAGATAGATGGAGAGAGAGAGAGAGAGAGAGAGAGAGAGAGAGAGAGAGATGATAGATATGGCAAATAAGCACGAGTAAAGATGTTCAACCTCAGTCATCATTTGTCACTAAGAAAGTGCAAATTCAAACAATTAGCTACCAACACAAACCTATTAGAATGGCTGAAAGAAAAAAATAAAAAGAAACAAAGAAAAATAAAAACCCTGATATTTCTAATTTCTGGCAAGGATGTGGAGCAA
>NW_007740065.1:6417-32271 GCF_000696425.1 Galeopterus variegatus
AAAGGACATATTGTCTAAAATATACAAAGAACTCTGAAAACTCAACAATAAGAAAACAACTAAAAATATGTGCAAAAGATCTGAACAGACACCTCACCAAAGAAGATGATAATAGATTGATAGATTAGGTAGGTAGGTAGGCAGATAGATGGATAGAGAGAGAGAGAGAGAGAGAGATGATAGATATGGCAAATAAGCACGAGTAAAGATGTTCAACCTCATTCATCATTTGTCACTAGGAAAGTGCAAATTCAAACAATTAGCTACCAACACAAACCTATTAGAATGGCTGAAAGAAAAAAATAAAAAGAAACAAAGAAACAAAGAAAAATAAAAACCCTGATATTTCTAATTTCTGGCAAGGATGTGGAGCAACAGGAACTCTCATTCATTGCTGGTAGAAATGTGGAATGGCGCATCCACTCACTTTGGAAGACAGTTTGGCACTTTATTACAAAGCTAAACATAGTCTTTCCACAAAATACACCAACATAGTTCACAAATTATTCGAAAGCAAGTGTCTATACAAAAGCATCCATATGACTATGTACCACAGCTTTATTCATAATTCTCAAAAACTAGAAGCAATCAAGATGTCCTTAAGTATGGATAGACAAACTGTAGTATTTCCATACAATGGAATACTACTGAATGACAAAATGGAATGAGATATCAAACCATGCAGAAATGCAGATGAATCTTTAGCATATTTTACAATGTGAAAGAAGCCAGTTTGACAAGACCGCATATGGTATAATTCCATTTACGTGACATTCTGGAAGAGGCAAAACTACACTGATTTAAAAAAAAAAAAAAAGTCAGCAGTTTCCAGGAATTTGGAGAAGAGGGGGAGGGTCAAATAGGTGAAGCACAGGGGAATGTTTTAGAATGGGGAAACCATGCTTTAAGATATTGTAGTGGTAGATACTTGGCACTATACATTTTTCAAAATCCATAGAACTTTATAGCACAGAGAATGAAATTTAATGCTTGCAATTAAAACCAAAATTATTTTGGAGATTAGTGGATTCAACAATAGAATGCAGAATGTGAAAAAAATCTAACTGTATACAAATATATGAAACTACCTCATGGAATTGGATGAGGGAAAAGGTACAAATCTAAGTAACTTTGTGAATGAGTGATGTCTGTAAGATGAAAGGCAAAAAGGACTGTATACAAGCACTCCAATCTACTTAATAACCTTGTTTCCCATGACAGTACAAGCTAGCAATTCTGAAGCCACTATACAGGTATGCTGAAATTAAAGAATTAACTAAGTGATAGTGGATGGTGGGGCTAAGGTTGCTCACTATTGGAGAGGAAAATTGCTGACAAGAAAAGGGAGAGGACAAAAATCATCTATGTGGTAATGGAATAAATTGGAGACCTCAGTATAAACTCATGTTTAAATATGGATACAGAGAGATGCATTTATAAATATGTACGGATATGCATATATACCAAATTAGTCTATTTACATATATTTTCTTGTTAAGTCAGCTGAGAAGCAAGGTTACTCGGATAGCAACAACTACATCTAGCACCAATATCTTATTTTCTGATATCATTCTCTAGTCAAAGGAAGCAAGGCTCCTTGGAAAAAAATGCCGATTCTAGAACTGGGATAGGGAATGTACAAGATAAGCCTGGAGCATCTCGTAGTACCATAACGTAAGTAAATGCTAAAAAAAAAAAGCAAAAAATTGATAAATGGTCACAAAGAATGATTACGTTTTGAAATGATGGGTAGTAATTACTCTGATTTGATCATCACGTATTGCACATAGGTATTGATATTCAACTTTGTACCCCACAAATATGTATAATCAATTATGTTTCAATAAAAAATTTAAAAAACAAACAAATCATAATAACGGAGGTATGCCAAAGGAGCACAGGAGCAAACTAAAAGAGCTTCCAATGGCCAAAACTGGAAAATCTGAGAAAAATAAGTAAATAAAGTAGTATTGGGTTATAACTCATAATATAAAATAAATGTTCATGTGTTCATACTGATATAAATAAATGAGCAAAAAAATAAATAGATAAGTGGAGATTGATAGGCAAATCTGCACAGAGGAATTCCAAATAATTTATGCCGAGGCATTGCCCTCAAGGAGGTGGAGCATAGCTCCCCACTACGTAGGGATTGTCTGGGCATAGTGACCTCCTTCCAAAGTGTACAGTAACGGGGGCCGAATGAGTAACTTCACGGTGGAGAAAACTGATAAAACACTATGTCAGCCAGATGATAAGGTCAACGTCAACAGTTAGTGAGAAAAAAATACAGGACAAATCTAAATTGAGGGGTATTCTTCAAGATACCTAATGTACTCCTCAAAACTTTCACAGATTAAAAACAAAGAAAATATAAGAAATTATTATAGCTATGAGAAGCTTAAAAAAAACCCAAAACATACTAACTTAATCTAATGTGGTATCCTGGATAGAGTCCTGAAACAGAAAAAGGACATTAAGTAAAAACCAAAAAAATCTGAATAAAGTAGACATTTTAATGAATAATACTTTATTAATATTGGTACATTGATTGTACCATACTAATGTAAAATATTAATAACAGGAAAACTGGATCTGGGGTATGTGGGAACTCTGTATATTGTCTTCATAACTTTTCTGTAAATATAAAAGTATATAAATCTAAAAAACTAACAAACTCTTTCTAGAATATATACATGTTTTAAAAAATAAATTAAAGTTGTGATTTCAGACTATTTGTTCTAAATACAATAAAAATAAAATACATGAAATGTATGGTGTTTGACAAAAATTGAAATCATATAAAAGCCATATCTCTAGATATTATTATTGATAACTAATAATGAATGTAAATAAACTGATAATCCAAAAAAGATGACAACTTGGTTTTGTTTAAAACCAAGAAAAGTAGGAAAAAATACATAAATGGAACAGTGAAATAAATTGACTGTAAAAACAGCAGTGGATTTAATAAACCAATTTAAAAGCAAATTAAAAAATTAATCAACGTAAAAAAGTTTTGGCAAATCCTTTAGAAAAAGATGGAAAATATGATCTACCTTACTATAAATTTGAAAATATATATAAACATATTCATAAGCTTGCACATATATGTATTTATTTCATACACACAGAAATCAGACTGAAAGGAAATGCATCCAATTGTTAACAAGGTTATCTTTGGATAAGAGTACTCATAATTTTTTTCCTTTATTTTTTAAATAGTCTCCAGTGATTACAATGTCTTTTACAAACAAAAACAACACACTTTTTTTAAGAAGAAAAAAATAATATGAGTCTATGCAACCTATAGATTGTTGTCCATGAAATGATTCAACAATAATAATCCAGCTAACTGTTGCCTGGGACATATTTAAAGGCAAGACATAGAAAAACTGTGGAGACAGTGCTGAGTTTCATTGAAATCATTTTCATATTGGTATCTTAAACAGAAATAGACATGATGATTAAATGCAGTATGGAATCCTGGAACAGACAAAAAGGACATTAGCAGAAAAATTGGTGAAATTAGAATAAAGTCTGGTGTTGAATTAACAGCAATCTACCCTAAATTAATCTCTCAGTTTTGACAATGTTACCATAGCTATGTAAGATGTTACATCAAGGGAAGCTGAAACTATCTTTACTCTCTTTGCAACATTTCTGCAAATTTGAAATTATTCCCAAATATGAAAGTTTATTAAAAAACAAATGACTTAAAATATGATAAAAAATGCCTTCTACGTTAGGATAATATTACAATGTCTAGGTCAGATTTTTGACTGTATGCCATTAGGATAAACTATTAAATATCCTATGTCTAAATTGGACAAAATTAGACAATTTACATTAAGCTGGCTTATTTATGCTTGAATTCATTACTTCTACACTCTAGTTTGAATAAATGACTTTTAAAAAATCTTACGTGTTAAATCCAATTTGCCAGTTGTGATATTTTAAAATAATCTGGGACATTTGGTGATAAATGACTGTTTCAATTGATCGTTCAACTTGTTTTAGCATAAAACTATAATTTTCCACAATCTTCATCCTTCTCTGATTTTGCTATAAAATTGCATCTGAATTCTAAGATGTGCGTTAATAGCATGGTGAATCATTTAAACATAAATGAAAAGTGCCCCGTGTCCAGCGCTACGTACTGTTGGTAGAAATAGCAGAGTTGCAAGAGTCATGGAAAATTTTTATGACACTAGAAGTGCTATTTGAATATTGTCTATTAATAGTTCTATTTAAAAGCTGATATACTGTGATACTTGAGACTCTTTTAAGAAAAATCGTGTCATTTAACTAGAAAAACTTGCAATGTTAGAGGGGAAATGAATACTTGAGTGTAATTCGATCTACCTACCTAGATTTAAAAGAGCCAGGTCCTACTAAAAAGCAATAACAATTATTTTCCCTTTACCTTTCTCCCTTTCCTCTGTCTATGACTTCCTCATCAATTATATTTCAATGTAGCTTCAGGGTTTTGTTCTTCTTTACCTGCTAACAGGTACATGCAGGGCATAGAAACAATATTATAACTCCAATGATATTTTTTTACAGTCAACTCTGCTGAACTCATTTCGAGTAGGGTAGAGGGACATGAAATCTCAGATTTATTTAAAGTCTTCTGATGCTCTACTCCCTTTTACAGAACGTGTTTTTATATTTAATGGCTGTTCTCATCCTAAAACATTGTGGTGGATATGAATTCTATTCTATTACTCTTGGTGTAAGAAAGGTCACGTTATTTGTATTTTTCTAAATGGAATTCAGTCTGAATCTGAGCATCCCCTGATTGAGCAGGTGCATATTTCAATCTCAGAGTCCCTAGGACCCCACCATCCTTCTCAGCTGTTACTCAGGCTCCTTCAACAAAAAAATAGAAGTCTTCTGACTATTCGCGGTGGAAGACAATGAGCTATAAACAGTCCAGATTTCAAGCCTGGGAAAAGATCTTTGGTTTTCACTGACCCTGATCACTGCTCTGCATGCTCATTTGTCCAGGCCCCTGTGGTTTGTGGTAGCAGGCAGCTCTGCAACATTAGAGCTAAGCACCAGCAGAGGGGACTTCACCTGAATTTGAAGGTACCACCCAGACATTTTCTATGGAGGCCCTTGCAAGTTCAAGGGCACAGGGTAGGACAGGGATCCGGATAGGAGTGTGCAGGAGCTGGCTTGCACAAGCTTTAAGTGATGATCGTTAAATTTTCTGTAATTTTTCAAGTTGGTCATTAAAAAATCCATTATTCAAAATTGAATAATGTAAACTTATAATTAAATAAATCATGTTAATAACAAAGGTAATAAACATGCAAAACTCATCCTGTCCTAATTATTTTACTACATTTTATGATTATTTACACTGAGTGTGTTTATGCCTATTTTACCTGTTTGATGGGAACACTATATGAAAGTGTCTATTTTACATCTTTTCCCAGTTTCGCATTTGCACCATTGATGTATGACTAATAGTACAACATGTCTTTATTTTTTTACTTCCATCTTATGAAAAAGTCAATCGACATTCATATTGGAACTACATTTCTTGGTCAGTTACAACCATAATTTGGCTACAGATACAAGAGTTCAGCAAAACCAAAGAAAACATTCTGTGAGAATCAATTGGCTACTTGGAACTCACAATAAAGAGTGGTTTTTTTTTATCATTACCATATTGTGTGCTATGCATCCTTTATATCGATAAAATTTATAATAATCTCATCTATTCATATATTTCCATACATAAGTTTTTAAAGAGCTGGTTGTTTAACATTTACCAGCACACCATTGGGTTTGAGACCCCATAACACAAAAGAACAGCCAACTTCCTTCTGCCTTTCCCACAGTCACAGAATTTTCCCAAGACACCTTGGCTTCAGCGTTCTTCTATTCACCTCTCCCACAAAAAATTTCCTCTCCCCCAAATCCTGCTGAAGGGCCATACTGCATAATTTCCCTTCAGTGAAACTTAAGACACAAAATCCTGGTCTTTCTTTTTTGAGGCGGAGATGGATAAGTAGATGCTCAAACTTACCGAGTTGCTTTGATTTTTCTTTTTGGGTTTTTGGTCTTGGTTTTAATTTAACCATCCCAAGCAATTCTGATGTACAGCATATTGAAGGCTTTTCTAATCTTAAAATTAACCTTCCAGCACAGTCAACATGTTTTAAAGATTTGAGAAGGCAGGGTTAATTTATCTTTCCCACTCAATCCTCATTCTCCAGTTTTCCTAATGACCCATTGGCTTATTGGTATCTTAATTAAATAGCTGGAATTGTAAGGTATGCTCCCTGGATGCCTGAACAGACCGAACTGAGAAAACTGAGCCCGGTCACCAAATACCACATTAAAATAATGTGGGAAAAAGGAGTGGTAAAAAAATGTTTTGTGTGTTGTTGCTGGGTAGATCTCAGTAATTAAGTCTACCTTTACATGTACTGACTAATGCACAGAGCAATGGTTCTCAACAGGATTGCGGGGTGGGGGGAGAATTTTGCCTCCCAGGGAACATTTGAAAATGTCTGGAGACATTTTTGGTGTCACAGCCTGCGGACAGGAGCTTGATACTGGTGTCAAATGGATAGAGATGAGGGATATTGCTGCTAAACACCCTACAATGCACAGGACAGCCTCCACAACAAAGAATTATCTGTCCCAAAATGTCAATAGCGATGTGACTGAAGATTAAATCTTGGATTAGAGGATTAAATATGTGCTGTTACATAAAAAAAAAAGAAATTATGCGGTTTTGTCTATTTCGTGACATTTTCCCATTCATTGTTCCATTTGGCAGCATCACTCAAAGTTCTAGCCTCCTGAAACAGCATTTTGGACACATAATTCTTTAGATTCTTTAGAATTACTTTGGCAAGAGGACCCATGCTTCGTAGAGATCACTCACCTAACTCTGAAACTCTATCCATCTGCATCTAATATCTGTTAAAAACTATAAATCTGTGTTTTTAAAAACATCATTGGGTGCCTGCTATGGTTTGAATGAAGGTATT
The DNA here is from genome assembly GCF_000696425.1 of Galeopterus variegatus. Lineage (NCBI taxonomy): Eukaryota > Metazoa > Chordata > Mammalia > Dermoptera > Cynocephalidae > Galeopterus > Galeopterus variegatus. Next base: position 13,431 of record NW_007740065.1, read on the forward strand.
CCCTCCAAAATTCACGTTGAAAATTAATCCCCAATGCAACAACATTAAGAGGTGTGGTCTTTGGGAGGTGATTAAGTCATTAATGGGATTAGCACCCTTATAACTGGGCTCAAGGTTGAAGCAGATGATCTCTTGCCCTTCTACCTTCTACCATGTGAGGACACCATAACAAGGTGTCTTCTTGGAAGCAGAGAGCAGCCCTCACCAGGCACCAATGCCAGTGCCTTGGTCCCGTACTTTCAAGTCTCCAGAACTAAAAGAAAGAAATTTCTGCACTTTGTAAATCACCCAGTCTAAGGTATTTGTTATAGCAGTGCACAAGACCAAGACAGTACCCCATTTTAAAATGGCAGATTAAACCATCAATAGAAGTTGACATTGAAGTCAGTCACTTTACAGGCATGTTTTAAGGGGAATCAAAGCAACCAACTCTACAGATGCTGGTAAATGCTGGTAAAACACCTGGACAAGTGCAATGTAACAACCAATGAGACTTCCAATACTGTTGAAATAACCACAGTGTATGTATATAAGCAAATAGATTCAGAAACACTTCTGGAATATGATTGTTAGCACATACAAGTACTCAAATAAATTCTACATGATGTCAACACATCAATTTCCTGAAAATTTAAGTCAAATCAGTATTTTGGTAGTCCTGTATTCATAATCAACCAAATCAATCCAATAATTTTTTTTGCACAGTTTAACTGGTTGCTCTGTCTTGGGATTCCAATTTATACAGCATGTGGATATTTACAAGGACAATTCTAAAGGTGATTTTTCTGAAGGTAGATGTTTTCTTGTGATGCCAAAACAATGTGTTTATTCTCTTGATTAAAATAACTTAGTCAACCAATTGTATAAATAATGTTTAAAAACTTAGCCGATATGGTTGGCCTCAGAACTACAACACTGATACTCCATTTCTTAGAGGTGAATAAAACGTTAAACATCAGTACCATGTGAATCGAATATAACTCGGTACATACTGTCATTTTATCTTTTGATAGTGAATCAAGAAAGTAGAGGTAGGCAGGGTTATAAGAGCATTGTGTGTGCATATTTGTGTTTCTTGCCACACGAATGATTTCATTTTCTTCCCGTGATTCCAGGCCTCATTAACTCTGATTTTCTCATTCATCTCAAATTGCTATATTATTATAATGGCTTAACCCAGCTGAGGTATTCTCCTTATGGGGAAACAGCCTCTGATCTTTGTCACTGCCATGTCGCATAGTATAAGATACAGGCTGTAAAATTCTGTGCATGTCATAAGATGGCTTGACTGCATAATCAAAGCTGATTGGAACAACACCAGTCATGCACCCAAAATGTTTATTTAGACAGGATCGGATCAGAGGCATTGTGTTTTAAGAGTGGTTAGACAAGTACTGCTTCTCCAAAGTCTCTGTTTAGCAACAAAAGAATTATCCAGTCAGGGTACAGAATATTTCTCACCACCAAATCTTATCACTATGCATTAGCAGTACAACACAGCTGAATAGTCATGAGTCCCATTCTCTGCCACTGTTGAATTATTTTTTTTAATATTCAGATTTAATTTTTCATTACACAGAGTCAGGCTTTGCAATAGAGAACACCGTGCTCTCTCTAACACTCTCATATTAATTTCTTTCAAATACCTTAGATACCTGCAACTTCAGAGAGACTGTTTCAAGTTTAATATTCTTGGAAAATTACATGAATGAACAAGACCAGACATTAATTTCTCCCTAAAAGGGTTGAATTTTGAAACTAACCCTTACTCTGTAGATATTTACATCTTCACTTTATCAAACCAATAAGTACAATGTTGAAACAAAAATCTAACTCCTTTGTCCGACTTTCTTGTTATAATTTCTGAATATAGATGCCTGCACAGATAACAGGTTTGTCATAAAGGCTTTGAAAGGCAAGGTGAAAATTACACTATTTTAAAAGAGCTTCAGTCATAAGAGACCTGCCTATTATACATGAATTGTTTTAGAGGGTGCAGGAATCTTGCCAAATCCCATTTGCACGTGTTGCTTCCAGACCTCACAGAGGGATAATACCAGCTGTCAATCAACAGGAGTTTATTGAATTCTTAACATGTGCTTAGAAACCTACTAGATCTATGGAAAATTCAGGAACAATAAAAACCAATGGCACCTACTCACAAAGAGTTGATAAGTTGCTTAGGGGTAGATAAGACACTAAAATAATCAATATGCAAAGCTACGTATTATCGGGTGATCAGCACCAGAACTCATCATCCTAGTTTCTATACCTCATGACTGTCCTGAAGTAACACAGACTATATGGAGGCAGCCAGAAATTTGGCAGGTGATTATCAATAATTTGGCATCAAGCAAGTTATAGGAATAGATAGTGCCTAGTACCTGGTTCAAACCTGACTTGACAGAGGACTTCACAGGGATTGTCTAAACCCCAGTGTTTCAATAAAATATCCCATCTTCTCCAAGGACCGGCTCCTCTCTCATGATATCAACTGGAGTAGACACAGTTATTCCATCTGGGAACCTCATCTCTTTCTCATTTTATGAGTAAGTTCAGAGTGTGCTTCGGGATCCTAAATTTTCTAAACTTTACATAGAACTGGGACTGGATTCTTACAAGTGAAATTAGAGAACTTGGGGAGATATTCAAAATCAGTTGTTGGGGCAACAGAAATAACAAAAGATAAATCAGAAAAGTCATTACCAAATATTTGGCTTTCAAAGCTGTGGAGGGGAATTTGTTAGACAATAGGGAAGGAGGAGGATTTGAAAGTTGTCTGCCCTTCACTCCTAATCTCTTTGAATATAAAATGCTTTTTAGATAAATATTAAATTTTGTCACATTAGCCCCCTACAACTTTAAATCATTAATGTTCCACAATAGTGAAAAATATTACAGAACATTTACATAAGGGAGTAATATATGTAGCAGGAAGAGAAGGGAGGGAAGTGAAAAGGAGGGAAAAAAACCAACTTTTATATCAAGTAACAATATTTGTATGTATGAAGTCATGAGCCAGGCACACTCCGTGTTTAATTGGCTCCTCACATACAGAATCTCAGATACCAATAAACATCGCTCGGATTTGCAGATGACAGAAGTGGTGCTCAGAGAAGCTGAAGTCACGCGCTTACTTGCAGCCAGGTAAGCATGCAATTTAGAAGCTAGAGGAAAGCTGCAAGATGAGGGCCATACGGTCAGCCTTCCCACATGAGAGCACGGAGAGAGGAAGAGGTGTTGGGGGGCTCTCAGGGCATGAGGACCACTAGCTGCTGGAGCCCGCGGCAGCCCTCTCTTAACTTCTACTGATGCTGTTGGGTCTCTAGAAGAAAATTCCATGCACATCGTGTGACACCATTTATAATGCTCAAAAGTCAGAGGAATAGAGCTTCTTGTCTTGTTTTTGTTTTTCTAAGTACAGCTGGGTTTACTCTCTTCAGAAGAGGCCTCATCAAGGCTTTCTCAAGGCCTGAGTTGTCTCAAAAAAGCTTCCACTTCTCTCTTTGTGTCCGTCAGTCTATCTCTGTCTCCTCCCCAAGTATATGTTACCCTCTTCTCTCCTTTGCTCACTCATCCCATCTCGCTCTCCCTCCCCCCCATTCTCCACCTCTCTCTCTCTCTCTTTTTCCTTTCCTCTCACCTTCTCTTCTTCTCTCTCCTATTTTTGTTTCTCTTTTTGTCTTGCTCTGTGTGTGTGTGTGTGTGTGTGTGTGTGCACACACATGTCTGCCAGCTTCCTCCTTTTCTCTCTTTCTTCTAAGTAAGCCCAAGACATCTCCTTCCTGGCATCATTAAACATGGAAGAGAAAAACAGGCATGGGAATAAGGTCGAGGTGCCTGAGTGAGTAGACCATCTCCCTATAATCTTTGATGTGTCCCTGTTGTCTCTACTCTCTCAGAGCAGTCTTGGGCTTTATTTGCTTCTCTCCAATATCACAAAGAGGAATAAAGAACAATTTAAAAGGAAAACACCGGCATGCCTATCACTTAGAAAATAAATGAGGGTCAAAAAGTCTGCTACTTTCTAGATAAGAGGAATAATTAATTAAACAAAATGTAAATCTCAAGCAAGCTTCTACTTCTTCCTACGTGTGTACCATGAGAATCTTCACTTAAACTTTAAAGAACCAGGGAAAAAATTGTACAACTCCTATTTTAAACTTTTCAAGCCTAACATTTTAAGGCAACACACACATTTGTAATTCATTAAGAAGAAACAATCTGGAAAGATTGGCTAATTTTACATAATGCGTTTAATTACTTATCCAAGTTTTATTTATTTGCACCATGATAAAAATCTTTTTTTTCAAAGACGCAAATTAAAAAGGAACCATCATTTGCATTATATCTAATTTCTGATTTTTAATCTACTGTTATCTAAGAGTTAACATTACCATTTCTCGTATTTAATTCAGATAGATAGGCGGAATCCTTGCAACAAAGCATTCTCAAAGATTAAGAAAAGTCCCAGCAAATATCAGATCAATTATATGAACAATAGTCTGATTAGATGTATTTTGAATTGCATTATTATTCACCAAAGGGTATTTGGGGTGAATATTTGCATTAGGTTAGGAAATGAATTGGAATTGGTAAAAATTGACACTGCTTGAAAACAAGCCCTTACGGTTTTTGAAGCCTGGCAGGGGGTGGGAAACTTTTACTCTTCAAGTGCATGTGCAGCCCTGTAGAAGGCTGGAACATCTCAGATGCTGTCTTACTGGGTTGGTGCAGTCTAAGGAGAGAGATCAGAGCTTCACAGGAGAGCCACTAGACTCAAAGCTAATCCTAGAACATCAACATGGCAACCAATCACTCAATAAAAGATCAACACTTTAGACTATATTTATAACATTTTTCTGACCAGTATACCAATGAAAAGTACAATGTGTCTTCAAAAAAATAATAATTTTTGAAGTCACCTTAGCACTCACTGGCAATGTGAATTTTGGAGCAGTTTTTTATGAATATACATATCCTGTATATTCAGCATATATTAGAGAATTTTTAATTTTTTTTTATTATACACACACGTGGCATACAGTATTGATTATCAATAATTGTGTAGAATGTGTGGTGTTTAGATCAATATAGTTAGCTTATTCATCATTACAATATGCAATCATTCTTTGTGTCCATTGAACAATTCCTCATTAGCCCCTTCCCTCTGCCCCTCCCCTCCCCTCTTCCACCTCTAGTTTTCTAAAAGTTCTATGTATTACTGTGATTGTTGTTTCTTTCTTTCTCTCTGTGTCTTTTTATTGTTCATTTGTTTATTTATGGATTTAGCTCCCAGTTATGAGTGAGAACATGTGATATTTCTCTTTCTATGCCTGGGTTGTTTCACTTAGAATAATTTTCTCCAGGCTCATCCATGTTGCTACAAATGGTAAAATTTCATTCATTTTTATGGCTGAGTAGTATTCCACTGTGTGTATATACCACAATTTCCCTATCCAGTCATCCATCGATGGACATTTAGGTTGGTTCCATCACCTAGCTATTGTAAATAGAGCTGCAATAAACATGGGAGTGCAGGTATCCCTTCAACCTGATGTTTTCCAGTCCTCTGGATATATCCCCAGGAGTGGGATTGCTGGATCATATGGAAGTTCAATCTGTAGTTGTTTAAGGAACATCCATACTGTTCTCCATAATGGCTGTACTAATTTACAGTCCCACCAACACTGCACGGTTCTTTCTCTCCACATCTTTGCCAGCATTTGTTATTCTATCTTTTTTATAATAGCCAGTCTGATTGGGGTGAGGTGATATCTCAAAGGGGTTTTTATTTGCATTTCCCAGATGACTAGTGATGTTGAGCATTTTTTCATACACCTGTTGGCCTTTTGTATGTCTTCCTTTGAGAAATGTCTATTCAGCAGCTTTGCCCATTTTTTAATTGGATTATTTGTTTTTTTGCTGTAAATTGTCCAAGCTCTTTGTATATTCTTGATATTAATTCCTTGTCAGATGCACATTTTGCAAATATTTTCTGCCATTCTGTAGGATGTTAGAGAATAGAGAATTTAACATGAGTGTTTTCTCCTTCTTTCCAGTCTGCCTCTTTCCTTCCCATGTTCCCCTCCTTTGTTTCTCATTACCTGTTTCCTTCTTTCATCAAAATATATTGAGCCCCAAGTAGAAAAATAGCACAGAGGAGCAGTTAAGAGTGCAACTTTGGGGACAGGGCAACCACTTTGCTGCCACAAGGAACAAACCTACTTGATAATGAAATTACCCCAGAGCAAAGAAAGTGATGAGATTCTGATGAAATAATGGAGAGAGGAAGAGAGATTCAGCCAAGATGAAATTATGTGAACTCTGGAATAGAACAGAGCCTGAAGTTTACTTTTAAGGTTATGTGTGCGCACGAGCTCCCCTCTTAATTTAAGCCATTTCAGGTTGTGTTTATATGACTGACAACTGAGTCCTAATTAGTAAAGAGTTTTGCTTCTAGCAGAGAATTTAATATGAGTATTTCATTCATTTATTCAATTAATATATACCGTCCCCCTAATATATTTTAGGTTATATGTGGCAAAGAATAACAAAATTAATAAAATATGGCCACCACTGGGGACACGGACAAAAAACACTTGCTCCCAACATGTTAAATGCTGCTGACTATGGGTTCTTACTAGAAAGAATTATACTATAAATAATGTGGTTTTTTCCCACATTCAGTGACTAAGTACTCTAAAGTTAAGAGATTGAATATACAAATGGACAATGGCTAGACTATACATAAAAATAGACTTCTGACCCACAACCTGCAACAACCAGTCCAGGAAACCAATCTACTCTGTACAGTAACTAGTCCAGGAAGTCAAATTACTATATATTACTATAACCAGCCAAAAATATCAAGCAATAACCTTTATAGTAATTAACCCAAATGGCCAGGACTTGATTATAACTGGCAAATTCCCCAATACTCACCCTGCTTCCAACTTACGACCAACCAGAAGAAGCCAAATATGCACCCTTGGCTAATCACGTAAGATGCCCAGCTGCTAGTTAGCCTGCCTACAGCTACTCCTCGCCAACATGCTCTGATCAGGGCCTTCCCTCTATTCCATTATAAACCTTTCCCACTCCTCTGCCTGCCTTTGAGTCTCTGCCAAAATACAAGTAATGGTAGTTGACTCCCTTGCTCTATAGCAAGCTCTGAATAAATAGTCTGCTCATTCTCATTGGAGTGGTCTTCATTTATTTTTGCAAAATAAAGAGGTAAAAAAAAAATCGCAATAACTCTAATCTACCCAATGACCTCTCCAGTGAAATATACCTCATCAACACCAGGACAGAGTGGTTCCTTAAACTCATATTTTTATTTCCATTTATTTTAGAACGTAAACACAGTATCTATTACTGGTATTTTGCTTCCATATCTAAGGGTATCTACATCTCAGTCAGATGTTTTAAATTTCTTTTTCTCATTCACAGTCTTTTGGATGGTGTTCTGTACTATTAATAGAAAAGTTTAACACACAGATAAAATCATGAATCTCATGTAGATATAAAATTAACCCACATTAATTGTATTTCATTTAATATTTGTTGATTAAGTGAGGAAACCAGGCAAATATTATAACCCTGTTCAATGGAGAAGTCAAAGAAGCCTGAATATATATGGAGTAAAATATTGAAATGAATATTCAAATGAGCAGCAAAACTAGCTTTTGCTGGGGAGAGGGGATCAGAAGTCATTAATATCTCTATAGACAAGAATTATTTTGCATTTCTAACAATTATTTGGAATGTACAGAATTGTAGACTAGCTGGCATAGAATCAGAATCAGATAATCCAAAAGTGTGCTCTAGATAATGCATGATTTTCACCAAAGCACAAATTTTCCCTACAAAACTGTGTGAGTGATTGTTTTGTATTCATGGATGTGATGATTGGTCACGTGCGGCCACAAGAGGAGACACAGGACAGGCTCAGGAAAGTAGATTTTATGATATTCACAGCTCCTACAGACAGGAGGCATGGAATGCCAACCAGGGCCACGTGGGAAAGACACCAGGAGGCGGGAGAGGGAAGAGGGAAAGCGTTTCTGGGGAAAGACAGGTAGGGTAGGGTGAACAGTTTGGGATTGTCCAATTTGAAAAATTTTAGTGGTCTCTGAGCTATAAGTATGGTTTCTAGTTGTTCAATACTTGGCCCTGGAATGGTTAAGACAGAGAAATATTGCCTCCTGGGGTGTAGAAGGCAGATAGAGGAGGTCTGGTTCTGGATTGATTAGTTTGTATTTCAGAGGCAACATTCCTAGCTGAGCCCTTGCTATCTTTAAGAATTGGCTAGCTCCAGGAGGGGAAATCTGTCCCTAGCCAGAAAGGTGTTTTAAGATGTCAAAACATCATAATATACAAAATAAAAAAACCTTAAAAATATACATACAATACAGTGATCAATATGGATTTTAATGAAAATAAAATTCACCATTTATTAAGTGCCTATCATTGGCCAGGGCTGTACCAAGCATTCGGCAAACATCATCTCACTGAATCCCTTCAACTACACTATGAGAAAGGAATTATCCTCCCTGCATCAGAGATGAAGAAAATAAGGCTTAGGAAAGCTCAAGGTGACATGCCACTGCCAATGGTGGCCCCAAGTGAATGAAGGCAGAGATGCCCAGTGCCCCCAGCCCTCTGGTGCTGAGACGGCTCACTTCTTCCTTCTAGCCTTCTCGCCCCAGACATCCTCCACCTCAACCTTTCCCTTCCTCCAGGATTCTCAGCTCCTTAACATGTCAGTTGTCCCTGATCCTAGAAAACCAGTGTTTGGAACAATACCATTATTTTTGCTTGAATCTTTTTCTAAGAAAAGGAAAAGAGCTGACATTGTGGGCATCTTTTCTCTTTTTATGCTGTTGGCTGTTCACCTTTTTAGAAGATGAATCATAATAGGAGGGATGTTTGGGTTTTAGCCTTGGGGTATCTTTTGGAAACTTGGGAAAGTAGGAGCTAGGCTTCTACCCCCTAAGGGGGGGACCCTATCCCTCTGCCCTGCCTTGCTCTATGTAGCCCCTTCCAGCCCTGCCCACCAAGTGGCCTCCCACCATAAATCCGACTCACTCACTCCTCCTCCTCCTGCATCTGGGGGCACTGTGGCTGTTACTCTAAGGGAATCTCTTGGATTATTCTTCCCCTTGATTCATTTGCCCTTCCCAGACCTGTGTGGCAGCCCCCAGACAGATAGCTGCTGGGTGGCTCCCAGGGCTTGGCAACTTCACAGCAGCCAAGCTTACATCATTCAGCCCTTCAGGCCTCTGGGTGTTGGAGGCTGAAGTCCAGAGGTTTTGCTCTGCCATTCTCCGATACTAGGCTGTAGCACAGCCTTCAGGACAGCACAACAGCACAGGTCCATCTCTGATTCTGTCCTACCTAGGCTTCAAGGGAAGGGCGGGTCCTGTCTGGAGTGATGCCCCCAAAGGCAGCCAGTAGGTATGACATAGGGCTGGCCGACGTTAGCATCCACAGCCATCACTAAGAGATGAATCCACTGCCATCAGTTGCCTGGGAGCCCCTAAGACTGCAGGGATTATCAAAAGAGAGGTCCTCCATGTTTTTTCCAAGAGAATGCACAAGAGAAAGGGAGCTTATTTAGGGACATTTTAAAGAAAACTTTTGTGCCCCAGGGGTTTCTTTCCATCAGAGCAGGGAGTATATTTCAATGACTTCTTAACACTCTTGTGGGACAGATTTGGGTGTGAAGGAGGTAGGTTTTAAGTCAGGCTCAAAGTTAGTTTCAAATATTAGTTAATAAATCTAATTCTTTTCTTTATTTTCCCCCTAATGTGTACAACTGACTGAAGCTTTGTAAATTAAGGGATGTTTGTGTGAATGAAATTATTTGATGGGATCAAAGAAGCCATAAGTGATTGGAAAAACAAAATGAGGAAATAAAGGTGTTAGAAATCAAAGTCAGAATCCCAGGATCCTTAGCCCAAAATTGGCCAGCAAGCTTGCATTGTCAGGTAAAGAGGGTATTTAATTAAGTTCCCACTGTGCTTAAAAAATGATGTCATGTTGTAATGTGGCATATGCTTTCTTCCAGCTGACTGCTGCATTTACGTATGTTAACTGCAGGCTCCCCTGAAAGTGTCTGAGTTTGTGACCATTTCCTGTATGACCATCCAAACAATACATTCCACATATCAGTTACCTACAGCCTTGTGGGAGAGGAGTTTGTATGCTGATTGGATAATGATTTCCAAAGACCAAATCTTAGTAGTATCCTTCATTCTTCCCTTTCTGTCCAATCCATACCCAATGAACATTATAGTTCTACACTATAGCACAAACATAAAAACAGTGTCCACCAAATCAAACATTAGGCAATATCCAGCCTCTTGTCATGATAGAATTCCAGCAGAACCAGAGAATTCATGCTCTTTTATAGCAGGTTGCAGTGACATCTGACTTCCATTTGGCTTTGACTTCAAGAAAACCTTTGGGAGCAAACATACATCATTTCCCTAAGCAGACACAGAAAGGGAGCTTAGCAAACTAAAGACTGGATTTAACAGATTAAGTATCTAGCTTAAGGAGACTTAAATCTGATTTAATGATATTGCAGGTCCCTGGAGCCACTGGTTCAAATCCTGACTAAAGCTTTCATTCCTCATCCGAAAATGACAGCGAATTTGCTTTATTCCATAGATTAAGGGTAAACCTCAGGAACTTATTTTCATGTCCGCTATTCACAGGCTGAGGATGAATTTTCTAATGTCAAACCATTTCCCCATAAGAGAGCCAGATTTCGGCTCCAGGGTCCACCTTGTGTCTAAGGGACAATTTCAATAGCCCTGGACTAAGAGCTCTTTCTGCTCCAGCTCCCAGCTCCTATCAGTCTTTATTCAATGTCATCTGCACAATGAAGCCTTTACTTAAAACCATTTTTTAAAAATTGCCACCACCTCCATCTCCCTTTACTCTTTCTCTGTGTCATTTGTCTTCACTGTTTTTACCATTGTCTAATATGATACATAGTTTACATATTTTAGGGACTGTCTCCCCATCAAGCATAAAAACTTGATGAGGACCAGGACTGTACATGTTTAGCTCTCGGCTCTAAAACCAGAGCCCAGATGAAGGACTGGCATGTAGTGAAGGTTTGATATACTCTTGCTGAATGAACAGATGAATCTCACTAAATGACTCCATCCATCCAGGGCCCAGTTACCCAAGACCAAAAACTAGGAGTATTCTTTATTCTTTCCTTTCCCCCTCACTCCATATCCAATCCAGCAGCAAATGCTGTTGGATTATACAAATGTATTTTATCCCATTAAAATAAATGCTTAACATGTCCAGCAGCATCACCCAGTAAGCCAACATCATTTTGAACTAGACTATCACCATAATCTCCCAACCCAGACTGTTCTTTATGCATATTGTTCTTTATATTATTACTTATTTTTCACAAAAAGGCCACTGTATCACTTCTATCTTAACACCTTCAATAACTTAAAAAAAATAAAATAAAATAAATAATCTCCCTAATGTGGCGTGACCCAGGCCCACATCTTTCCTCCTTCACCCTGCACCAGCCACATTTGACCTTCTCTCAGGCAAAGTTCACTCTGCCTTAGGCCTTTGTATGTTCTGCACTCTTTGCTTAGAATATGCCCTAAGCCTTGCCCACTTCTGATTCTTCTAAGCTACATTTAGATGTTACCTCTTCTGACAGTGCATTCCCAAAATTTCTCATCTAATACCCACTTTCCCCAACCAGAGGTTATTCTCTCTGTTTCCCCCTTGTTTTCTTCACAGCAAAAAACAGAGTTTATTTTTGCTTGCTTTTTTTCTGTTTATCTTCCTCTTTAGTCTGTAAACTCCATGAGGTTGAAACCAGGATATCTCACCTCAGCATATACCTAGGTGCTAGCTTACTTCTTAATACACAGCAGGACTTTTATATCTATCTGTTAAATTCATAAGTGAATCAGCAGGTTCAAGACCAGGGTGAGGCACCCAGGGCAACACTCTCAGGGTCTTGCAGGTGCAGAGTCGGCACCTGAGATTGGGACTTCCTTACGTGCTGTTCCATAGGCACCTTGCTTGTCTTATCTTTGTTCCTGCCCTAAATTATCATCAAATCAGTCTTATCACTCACCTGACTGAATCCCAAGTTTCTTTTCTCATGACAAAAAATGAGTCCTTGTCATATCACCCAGGGCCAGCAGGCAAGCTCATTCAGGATAGAGGGTATTCTGATTAAGTGCCTTTTGATTGCAATGAATGTAAATCTCCTTAAGCAAGCTCTAGTAGTTACAGGATAATTGTAACCTCACAATAGTCTAATGGATACCCAACAAGGTAACTCAAATACAGTAGTCTCCCATAGAGATGGATAATGAAAGTTCATGCTGTCTTCTCCATCTTTCTAAGACTCATATATATATATATATATATCTCATCTTTTTGCTGTCTATATATCTATTCCATCCTCGTCTCTCTGCTAGTGCCTCTCTTTACACATCTTGTGTATGGTTCTACAAAGTCCCACAATGCATACCAGTACATCTTTTCAGTCCTACTCACTTTCACTTATTTGATTACTAATTACCTTTTGGTTCAAATTCTCCAACAGGAGAGTCTGACTGGTCATTGGCCACCCAATGGATTGGCCAGCTTTGGGTCTATTTGCTGTATGTTTAAATATATGGAGCAGAGACCATGGCTGTATTGGTTTGAAGGGAACAGATAGGCACCACCATCCTTTCCATGGGTAGATCACTTCCTTGACCATTCCTGGTCGTCTAAGCTAGCAGTGTCCACTAGCCAGCCAGGACTTGCACCAATGGCCTGCTATCAACAGGACTAGCTGTTCCACCTACGTTTTTAGATTTCCTCATTATACTCATTCATACATTTATTTACTCACGAAATACTTATTGAGAGTTTACTATCTGCTAACCCCTCTACTAGCTGCTGGGGATATAGCTGTTTCTGTCTTCATGAAGTTAACTGTCTAGTGAAAGATAAACCTATGTCCTCCCTGTAGGTAGGAGGTGGGTCCTGCTATATAATAACAGAAAATGGAAACCAATCTCAGCACAAGCCTGTGAGATGAGACAGGGTAATTTTGGCTATATCCCCAATTATCTTGGAACCCAAAATAAATGAGTCATGGCCAATTGTAATGATTCTTGTCCTTAATAATATTCATTAAATGGGCAAGGGTAGGTTCTGTTGGGAAGGCAAAGCAAATACCTCTGTAATCCTTACTTATCTGCTCTGTAATGAAATGGAACTGTACTATAATCACATGTGACAGGGTGTAATACAGTGTTGTTGGTAAGACCCAGCTACCTCATGTAAATAAGTCTTACATTAATACTAATTGATGATCAAGTGTATTAGGAGATTGAGTTAATGCCTCCTTAGTATGTCATGCCTGTGGAAAATGACTGGCCTGAGGAGGACTGGATCTAGCTAAGCTGATTTGCTTGCTAAATAGTTCTGCACAAGCTTATCATAAGATACAAATAGCAGTAGATCAAGGAGGAAAAAGAATCATCATTAGTACAGGAATGTAGAAATGTTTGTGATACTTTTATAGGGCAGCTTAGTTGTTTCTTTAAATCTATTCCTTCCTCACACTGGCTTCTTCAAATTTATGTAAATTTGTGTTGGTACTATTGCTACATCTGTTCTATATATGCTACACTAAATGTAAATGCTCTGACAGATATGATTGTTTTGCTATAAGGAATTTATGGCCAGAGACCAGGGGTTGGGCTGTAATATATATATATATATATTTATATTCCCGTTCCTGGCACAGAGTTCCTAAAACCCTTATAATGTTCTGAGTAATAGGAGCATCTGACAAACAGCTCCTAAATCTCTTGGAATTTCCTGGGTGATAGGAGCATCTTTTTGTTTTTAATGAGGCAACACTTGGTGGGCTTTTGGATAGGGTCTGGTTACCAGAAAGACCAAGCCATGATAAGAAGTTTAGAACTTTCAGCTTTAGCCCCCATCCTCCAGGAAGGGGAAAAGGGCTGAAGATTGAGTTAATGCCTACTTGATACCTACACAAAAATCCCCAAACTATGGGCTTCAGAGAGTTCCTGGTTGGCAAACACATGTGGGTGCTGGGGGTTGTATACCCCAACTCCACGGGGACAGAAGCTTATATGTTCAGAACCCTTCCAGATCTTGCCCTGTATATCTGTTCATCTGGCTGTTCATCTGTGTCCTTTATTATATTCTTTATTAATATATTAAACAAGTAAATATAAATGTCTCCCTGAATTCAGTGAGTTATCCTAGCAAATTAATCAAACTCAAGAAAGGACCCATGGGAACACCCAAGCCTGTTCAGGAGTACAGGTCACAACCTGGGACTTGCAATTTGCATTTGAAATGTGGGAGGAGGTCAATCTTGTGGGACTGATCCTTGAACCTGTGGGATCTGACCCTACCTCCAGGTAGAAGTGTCAAAATTGAGTTACATTACAGGACACCCAGTTGGTGTCCTCTGAGGAATTGCCTGGTGTGTAGGGAAAAAAATCCCCACATGTCTGGTGTAGGAGGTGTTGTGTTGAGGAGCGTGTGAAAGCAGGAAAATCCAGCTTTTTTTTTTTTCATCAGAATAAACATTAATTTATATCCTGAATATCAATCAGTGAGCACTGGAAACACATAGATTAATAATTTAAACCCAGTGAGGGCAGAGAGTGAGGGATTTGAGATAAATATCTTATCTAGAGGAAATGAAATCTAATTAGAGACCTTAATAAAAAATAAGAGTTAGCCAGGTTAAGAAGAATGGGGTAGGGAAGAAGGTTTCAGCCAAAGGTTACAGCAAGGTCAAAGACCAGAGGTGAAGAGTGCATTGTGTCATTTGGAGAACTGAAAGAAATTTACTTTGACTACCATGAAAATAGCACGGGATCATCTTGAAGAAGTAAGTAAGTGTCATATGTCAGCGGGGCTTATGAACCAACTTAAGAAACTTCAGGTTTTATTTTGAGGGAAATGAAAGGACATTAGGGTTTTAATCAGATTAGTAATGCTGCCCTGCTACTTGCTTCTAAATCCATTGCCAATCACCAGCTCCTTACCCACTCTCTGAATTCTTACCTGTTCTTAATGCTCGTGAGTGCTTGGTACTCTCCGGTGAAATCTAACATGTTCTACGTTCTCCTTCTGACAGTACTGGAAGCCCTAACCCTTAGCTAAAGGAACATGTACATTTGAATTCTACTTCCAGTATGAACTTGGAAATATTACCTACCTCCTTCTGAGCTTCAGTTTTCACATAAGTAAAATTAGGATAAACAGTCTGTCCTCATTGTGTTACCATGGTAATTCAATTAGACAATATACGTAAAGAGCTGGAATAAAACCTGGCACAGAAGAGGTTCTCAATAAATGTCAATTATCAGTCAGCCTACATTAATGCTGATGGCTGTTATTGCTGCTTTCATATAATAATAGAATCAAAACAACTGCTGAAATCATTGATTTAGTTGCAAGAGCAGAATAAAATGAATATGGTTATAGTTACTCCCTCAGTAACAACATATATATGTGTGTGTATGTGTGAGTACGTACACATGAAATCAATGAGCTCACTTGGCCAAAACCAAAAAATAAATGGCAAATAAATGTTATTCGTCAATATATGCAATTCGTAAGTTATTTTTTGATGTAATTCAAAGAAATCAAAAATAGTATTTTAATTACTCTGTCTTGTTTTCTCTCAGTCTATCATTTCATGCAAAAAAGTCTTAGTTTGACTTGAACAATTTCCTCAATTCTTGCTAATATGAATGTATAAAAAAACGTGGCTGGAAGGTATCACTAGCTAATGTTCAGCAGGAGTTCAATAGTACTCAAATTATGTTAAACTAACCCAGACCTTTCCAATGATTGTTTTGCACTCCGTTAATTTATTCTTTCCTGTGTCTCTACTTAAGTTTAACTCCCTGCTGCTTCATTAACAACTGAAGCTGCATTACTGCCTGAGTCCATTAACTTAATGGAAGAATCTATGAAAAATTGAATGGTTTCTGGTTGGCCTGGAAGTCAGGCACCTCTAAAATTCATTCATTCATTTGCTCATTCATGCCACAGAAATTGTATGACAAGAGTGTCTAACTTTTGGTATCTCCAAAAGTAGAACCCTGAGATAAAAAAGATGTGAATGCAGGTAGATTGTTTTGGAGACGATCCCAGGAAGCACAATACGAGTGAGAAAGGTAAAGAAAGCAAAGCAGGGAACGGAAAAATGTCAGTAAAACATGAGGCAATAAGCAAGTGCCAGCTCTGGGCACCTGGGTTAAATTCCCCAGAGACCCTCAGAGAAATCATAAGAGAACACCCCTGAGAATCATTCTCCTGGGGGCTAGGGAGGCTGTGCTGTTGATCCACTATCTTCCATACTCCACTGGTTGAGGCTTGCTCCCCAAAACACAAACTCCACTGCAATTCCTGGTGGTGCCTGTTTCTGGCCCAGCAAGCTCCTATAGTGGCAGGGAAACAGAGAGATAGATAAACTTGTACAGGTGCCAAGGGTTGAGATGGGCACTGCCTACTGCAACTGCCAACGAACTCAGGTAAGCAGTTGTGGGGAGGGCCTCTGCTACAAAGTAGTAACTGATACAATGGGTGTATGAATTCATATATTTAAATTCACGGCACAGAGTGCCATATAATCTTAGCTCATATTATATTGTTTAATATGCTAGTCCCTGCTCTAGGCTCTTAGGATACAGAATAGAACACGGCCTTGTTCCTGCCCTAGATAGAAACATAACTATACTCAGTTTCAAAAGCAAAAACTGCCTCTAAGAGAACGTCTCCGTGTATTTATATATTCACTGTAATTCTAGAAGTACACTCTTAATAATTTAGGATTATTTGAATGTCCACTTCATTTTTTATTTTTATTATACCTTCTGTTGCACAATGGAATCAAAGCTCAAATGTAGAAGAAAAAGAACTAGAGATTGCATATTATTCCTTTTCATGCATCAAGAGAGAAAGAAAAATCTTGAGAACTTTCAGACCCTGTCTGTCCCCACTTGTAGTGTTTCAGAATGCAAAGTTACATGTTTGGGTCTTAGACGTGAGTGAATCTGAATTCCTTAAAAATACACTCTAACTTTCTCTTATAGAAACATGTTTCTGTAATTCCATTGTGCATTATCTTTGGGCTCACAACCCTGGAAATATGATGGGGAAGAGAAAAGGAAAACAAACACACAAAACATTCACTTCTATCTGACACCTGCAGTCTGTTCAGAGGATTCGTATCTGATCAGAATTAACGTGGCATATGGAGCCAAATGAAGAGTGACTGTATCTTCCTGGAATTATTTCAGGTTATCCTGCCTCTCCAGCCATACATCAGGAAGCCTAAAATGGGAAACACATGCACACACACACGGTATAATCATTTATGAAAAATGACAACTTAGGGAAGTCATGACTACATTCTAGCAGATCCAAAGACTATTATTTTATCCACTCCAGGTTTTGGTTAAAAATATAACTCCCAAATGCTTTGTAATCTCCTCAATATAATTGCCCATGAGCATTAGCCTTCAATGGCCTTCAAAGTCAGTTTTTCCCAGAAATATAATTTCTTCTAGCCTCTGAGTCATATTTAATGGCCCTTTCTTCAGCAAGAAAACTGTGTCTGTGTAGCTGGGGAAAGATGTGCATTAGAGGCACTATTCAGATACATTGATAAAGACTTAAAAATGGATAAAATGGATTTTCCATCCACTGGAAGATCTTTCAATGTGCGTTTTATTTTGATTTTTAGATATTCACCAGATATGTTGTTGATCTCTAGGTATCTTTTAATTATCACCTTATAAGTTTTCTGATTAGAATCAAAGCACATTTTTGAGCTATCTACTAATTACTCTTTTGCAAAATTGGCTGCTAATGCACATTAGCTTTTACTGGAATAGCGAAAAAGGGTAAAGTGGCCAGTGGGTACAAAAATGGATGTTTACGGGGTTATGGATCTTGTTAAGGAGCTAAAGGAGTTAAAGGGTTTGAGTGCTTTAACTGAGAGAGGACTAATACTACAGTTTTAAATGAAGTCCTTGGAGCACATGTTAAATCTCAGATTTGATGCTGGAAAAGTTCTAGTTTAAAGTTCTTCCATGTACTGTTAGCTATCTGAAACCAACAAAGAAACATCACTTATAGATTATGATGATCAAATATGAATGTTTTGTTTGTTAGTGCTTGAATTTTGTTTTATTCAAAATTAGGAAAAGTAAAAATATGAAATAGTCCAATTTTTTTTCATTAACATTAGAATTATTTATTATTCATTTATTCCAGACAGACACTCCTTAAGAATTTCCACCCCTCACCTTTTGCTCCCACCCCCAGCCTTGCAATAACCAATTCAACTGGAAGAAAAAGGTCTCATGTTTAGAACAACTGGGCCATCTTTGCTGAACAATGACTGGCATTTTGAGCAAAGCTTTCCTTGTGAAAAAGCCATTTTAATTCAGTTCACTGAGACCTCTTTTTATATGTGACCCACACAGTGAGAGTAAGTTAGCTGTCTCCATGGCACAATCCTTCACTCAGATACTCTATAGCACTTATCTCTAAAAATTATATAGTCACTATTTAGCTATAGGGTGGATATTTAGATATAGGCTGTCTTTGCCTCTCAGCCTTAGACTATATGTGCCATGAAAATATGGAGAGTAATGTTTTTGCTCCCCAGTGCCTGGAAAAGTACCTAGGTCACAGCCAGTGCTAAAAAAAATATTGGTTGAATCAGGTCTGGTTGAAAGATCATTGGGCTTTAAGATACAATTGGCTTCTGAATTAT
>NW_007740066.1:0-1942 GCF_000696425.1 Galeopterus variegatus
AGCGAGTTCCACTTTTTCACAAGATCCTGTCTGCTTTTGCCTACTCCAAAATATTGCTGTAACAATTCTTATTCTCTCCTCTATGCATCATTCCCTCCCTTCTTTTCTAGATGATACTACCAACATCTAAGCATGCTCATTTCTTTCATCTTAAAACAAAATCTTTTCTTGGCTCCACTTTCTCCATCAGCTAGTATACTTCTTTACTGTCTGGTAGCAAAACTTGTTTCCAATTTCTCTCTTCCCACACATTCTCCAACTACTCCAATCAGGCTTTCATTGCCACAAACTCCACCAAAACCACCTTCACTGAGGCCACCAATTCCATACACCTGGACAATTCTCCTGGTCAGTCACAGGCCTCCTCCCCTTGGCAGCATTTTGTCCCTCCCTCTTCCTTGATACACCGCATTCACCTGGTGAGTCTTGGCTTGACCCTTAGCCCACTGGCTGCTCCTTCTCAGTCCCCTTGGTTGCTCTTCTCTCTTTCCCCCGGCCTGGTGACGTCACAGAGCCCTAGGGCTCAGGCCGTGGTCCTTTTCTCTGTATGCATTCTTCCTTGGTGATTTTATTTAGATACTTAGATTTAAACAACACCTATATGCTGATGACTCTTAAATTTGTACCTCTAGCCCAGAACTCTTTTCTAAATTCTAGACTTGTCTGTCTAACTACTTTTCTCAACGTTTCTATTTGGAGATCTAATGGACATCTCAAACTCAGCTTGTGTGAAACCAGACTCTTGAGTTTCATGCAATTGTTCCTCCACGTACTCCATCTGTAGCCTTCCCAAACTCAGTGGTGGTGTAGGGAAAATATAGGAAAATGGTCAGGGCCCCTCAGATGTTCAGAATCTTGCTGAGNCCCAACATTCAGTCCATCAGAAAATCTTCACATTGTATCCAGAATCCAAGTATTTATTACCAAACCACTGCAGCCACCCTTATCTGAGCCAGCATCATCTCTCACCCAGGTTGCTGAAATAGCTTCCTACGTAGTCTCTCTTCTACTTTCCTTGTTCTCCTACAGATTATTTTCAACCCAGTAGAAAGGGATCTTGTCAAAATCCAAGTTAGTTCATGTCAACTCCTCCCCACCAAACCCCATCTTACTTAGAGCAAAAGCCAAAGTTATAAGGTCCAATATAATCTGGCCCCTGTTGTCACTGAGCCTCCTTTCTTACCAGTCTTCCACTGTGTCACTCCCCTGAGACACACTGGCCACCTACTATCCCCAAACTTGCCCTGTACTCTCCCTCTTACTGGCTGTGCCTGAAATGCCCTTCTCCCAGACATCTTGATTCGACTGCTCACCTCCTTCAAGTCTGCCTGGATCTAACTTTCTCAAGAAGCCTATACTGACCACTCTCTTTAACACTATGACTCGCTCTGACCCCCTGCATTCCTGATTCCATTTACCCTGCATGAGTCTCTCTTTTTGATAAAACTTATCATCTTCTCACATGTGATACACTTAACTCATTTATCAGGTTTACCGTTTATCCCACTGAAATTGCATGGGGTCAGGGATTTTCATTTGTTTAAGCTCCTAGAACTCTGCCTTGTATATAGTATGTGTTCAGTAAATATTTGTTGAATAAATACAGTAGCTTTGAGGCCATCATATATGTTAAAATTTATCCAAGTGCTTCTTTACTTCTCCTCTGCCTTCCGAATGCACCTTTCAAAATGATATAGCCATAAATTCCAGATGGCTTTTGAGGTAGAAAATTATGTGTCTCCTATTTTATGTGTAAAAATATAAATAGTGTCTTTTTTAAAAAACAAACTCTTACACTTCTTTGGCCTTGCAATTTTTGATTTAATTCTAGCAAGTTATCTTGCCTGAAAGTCTTGGAACTATAGACCTTCACAATAAGTAGTTCTAGTAGAGAAAGAAACTGCAAATTCAAGTGCGAAGAGCCAGTTTTAAGTAATATTTT
>NW_007740066.1:2418-17048 GCF_000696425.1 Galeopterus variegatus
GAGGTAGAAAATTATGTGTCTCCTATTTTATGTGTAAAAATATAAATAGTGTCTTTTTTAAAAAACAAACTCTTACACTTCTTTGGCCTTGCAATTTTTGATTTAATTCTAGCAAGTTATCTTGCCTGAAAGTCTTGGAACTATAGACCTTCACAATAAGTAGTTCTAGTAGAGAAAGAAACTGCAAATTCAAGTGCGAAGAGCCAGTTTTAAGTAATATTTTGGGGAAAGTTGGAGATTGAAACATTTCCAGAAATGAAATTCTGTTGTGAGTTTAGTAATTATATGAACATGTAGGCTTGAAGGCTTTCTGTAAAAAAAAAAAACTCTTTCTAGACATCTGGACATTAAATTTTAATGTGCTGCCTTCAAAATGTAGACTTCAGTTCCTAAAAGCCCCTCATACTCATTGATTATCATGGATAAGAATATCCAAATTATTAACTACAACTTTGAAAAATATATGAGAAATTTATTTTTGACAAGTATAAAAATATAAGAAAAAAACTATAAACACATTTTCCTGTCTTTAGATAAGATTAGCCCTTTCTAGAAGTGTGTTAAAAAATAAATAAATTAAAAAAAAAGAAAACAATGAAAAACCCAGGATGCTAGGTATTGGGAAACTCAGATTCCTGTTTCAACTCTTCTTTCATCCAAAGTTTCAATACATCAGTTTGGCTCTTTGAGTCTGAGTCAGTTTCTTTATTGTTTGAATTTATAATTTATGTCTCAGCTATGCTTATGTTGTGTTGAAGAATAATCCTATTCTAAATTTAATTAACCTGTAAAGCCAAGGAGATATTTCTTATACTAAATGTCAGTTATTATATTCAAGAAACTTTTCCTTATTGAGTGAAAAACAAAGTCAGTATCTGTCTTGAAACTTCCTTTGTTTTGGGCCGGCCCGGTGGCGCACTGCTACAGTGTGCCGCTTGGGAGCATGGCGGCGCTCCCGCCGAGGGTTCGGATCCCACGTACAGACCTGTTCCCGCTCACTGGCTGAGCGAGGTGCGGGCGCAGCACCGAGGGTTGCGATCCCGTTGCCGGTCCCGGTCCAGTACGGGCGCGACACTGAGGGTTGCGATCCGTTGCCGGACACGAAAAAAGACAAAAAAAAAAAACCAAAAACAAAAAACTTCCTTTGTTTATCCTTCAGAAACTTTAGTCGATATATTTTGTTGATTAAAGGTGTGAGCAGCATGGCTGTTATTCATAAGGATAACCTCAGCAGCCTGAGGACAAGTGATTTGTGTTGTTCACTTTGGAATCAGCCATATGAATAATTTGGATCCTGCATTCCTTAGACATCGATCACCGTTCTATCAATAAGCTGGAGATGGTACCATCAAAGCTTGATGTTTGGAGTCCTGTTGTGAAGGAGCCTCCTATTTCCTTTTCTATATCGAACTGTTAACTTTTGTCTGTCATCTCTATGAAAGCAGAGACCCTCTTTTCACCAATATGCAACCTGAAACCAGTACTGTGCAAGTACTCAAGGAATATTTATGAAATGAGTGAATGAATAATCAAAAGAATAAATGAATTTTATGTGTATTACAACATGGAAAGTGATTTAGAACATAGGCAACTTTAAAATGGAAAGATTCAGAATTCTAAGGAAAAAAAGACACTAATAAGACAAAGATTCAAATTGTTTCAGAGACAAGGGCTCATATATTAGCACAGGAGAGAGGATATTCAGCTTCCTGGACAGGGTCAGAGCAAGAGCAGTCTCCAGGCTACCTTGGCTGAGCTGTTATCCTAGAGATGCTTAAATTTACCCTGATTTGGGTGAAGTAGTTGAGATTTATTTGATAAAAGAAATCTCTCTTTCTCCTTCCTTCTCATCAGATAATTTTCTCTTTTGTGGTTGAAATTTTTATTTACACTTTCATATACCCCATCATTCATTTTGTATTTGATTTATATTTACATTAGATTTATATTTGTATTTATGTTATATTTATATCAGATTTATATTTGTATGAGTAGTTTTCATTTTCTTACAAACAACGTTCATCAACTGTGATCATTTTCATCACATGTAAAAAAGCTGTATCCAAACTAGTTTTTCAACCTAATTCCCCTCTTGGAGAAAAGACTGGAAAGATTTTAAAATCTTTTATTTGCCTTTTGTTTCTTTCCTGCATCTTGCTAGTGTGTGGAACACAGAAGGCAGTCAGTAACTCCTCATACAATTAATACATTTAAGCATTTTAGGTTGATCATAGCTTCAAAGGAGCTTTCAATGCTAATATGTGTATTTCAGAACCGTTCACTTAAAGTGATCTTGGAAAAATGTTTTATAAATTAGTTTTTATTAGAAAATTAGACACATTAATATATAATAATCTATTCAATTTTTTTAAATTTTATTTTTTAATTGACACATAATAATTTTACATATTATGGGATACAGAGTGATATTTCGATACATGAGTAAACAACTCTAATCAGTGGTATTGCTAAACTTCAGAAGCCAAAAGGTTTCCTTCATCTCTACTGGTTTCATTATAATTCAGGTGATTTTATTGCTATATATATTGCTTTTATGTTACTATTTGTATTAGGTAGTAGTGAAAAATTACTTTCATTTTATGGTTATGAGTACTGATTTTTTTCCATAATACTTCTCCAAGCTTTCGTTTTTTATTGTGTAAAATCTAAGATTCCACATCAAAACACATTTTTCTTAAGTATTGTTGTTGATTGTAGTGTACTTTTATGATTATTTAAAGAAGCATTGTTTATTAAACCTTGTGTGCCTTTACTGAAATTTTGTAGCAAATGAAATACTTCATATTAGTTTTTTTATTGTTCTATCTCACTTTCTTTGAGTATAATTCCCACAGGATTCATATAACACAGTTTGTTTTGTCACTTTTGTTATAAACGTCCTTATTATTCTTCAGAATACTTGTGCTGTTTTACATTTTCATTAGTTGTAAAATTAAGGTCCTTTCTGGCTATCTTATTTTGAGCATTTATCACCATTTAAAAATTTATTATTTCACTGAAAATTGATATGCAGTGACACCATTTCTTTTAATTTCATTTTCACCTGTTTGAATATTTTAATTTGAACATTTTAATAGGTTATTTTATTTTTATTTATTTTAGCATTGTCATTTATTTCATTTTTCAATTTCTTTTTAATTCAAGAGCCTTTCAATTTTGTGATTTACATTCACTTTTTATTTAATTCATATACTAAGGCCTTTATTCAGTGATTGGACCTTGAATTTTAAAATATATAGCTATAAAATTAATATATGCTCATGATAATAAAAATTCAAGCAGTACAGGTAGATGAAATTTTTTTTAAAAAAGATGAAAATTAAAGTTAAAAGTCTTTTACCACACTCCCCAACACTTATTCTCCCACCATCTCCATTTTGGACTATTTGAGGTTACCTCTATAACACTAGATTATATGTATATACTGAAATTTACTAATTTACCAAATTTGAGTATTACCTACTGACTTCCCAATATAAAAAAAAAGGAATTTAGATTATATGTAACTTTTATACTATCCTTTCCTTTTTTCTCTTTTTATCCAAACTGTTGTGTGTATATGTTGTATTTATAATTTCAAATAATAAACTTCTATTTCTTGATCCATCACTGTAGACAATATTGTTTCCTTTCCCACTATTTAAGATGAAATCAGCACCCCTAGCTCACTTGTACATTGTTCCTCATAATCTTCCAACTTCTTTCAGGAGTACTTTGACATTTTCAATAATAATCACATTTTCATTCCTTTCTGGAACTATGATTAAGGATTCTGTGCTTTGTCTAATGACTGTAAAGTTAAAAAAATCAATAAATATTTACCATATTGTAATTATATCAACATGATTCACTGCAAAAGCCAAGAACTGTGACTGAACCTAAGAACTAAGCCTGGGTCTCTTCAGTGAAAATGTCCTCAACATCAAGGGCAAATTAACTCCCATTTCCTTAAATGCATCAAGCGATTAAAATTATGACATATTTGGTTCTTTTCTATTTGAACTATGTTTTTTTTAGTTTTGTTTATAGTTTCTAGTTTTTTTTCTTTTTTCTTGAATCATATATACTACTCTTTTTTTGAATTCTTTTGTGCTTGCTAAATAAGTCCCCCTCCCCAAAATAATACATGAGAGGCAGGCTTTCGATATCAACATCTTTGCATGTCTCAAAATTTATCATCTTTCTCTCTTACTTGATTGATTATAACATACATTATTATTCTATTGTATTTAAAATTACTTTTTCTCTCTAGCATCTAATATTACTAATGAGAAGTTTTATGCCAATCTGTCTTGTTCTTTGAGTTAGCTTCTTTTTTAGTTATTGTTCTACATTTGTTTAAAATGGTTTTATGTTGAAAAATTTAAATATACCCAAAGTAGAAAGGATAATAGTATGAGTCAAAATAAGCTCATCATCTACACTGAAAAATTATCCAGGTTTTTAAAATTTTTATTTATTCTATCCCTTTATTTACTTTGCCCAGATTACTGAAAGCTAATTCTAAGAATCATGGCAATTTCCCCCATAGAGCTTTAAAGAATAAAGGCACATTATTATATAACAATGATGTCATTATCACACCCAATAAAATTAACAGTAATTTTTTGGTGCCATCTTGCCATGCCTGCAAACAAAGTTCCTCAAATTTCCTCAAAAATATCTTTTTACAGTTTTTTGGTGTCAGGATTCATCTAAGGATTACATGTTATACTTGGTTGCTATATCTCTTGAAGCTTTTTAAATCACGGTTGTCCTCACCCTCCCTTTTTAGTTTATTGCAAAGAGTGCATGATTTGTTCTCAGCCATGTCCTGTGTTTTGGACTTACCTGTCTCCTTTCTTGTGATGTCATTTAACTTGCTTCTCTCTCTTGATTTCCTCTAAGTGGAAGATAGCTCTAGAAGCTTGATTATATTCAGTTTTAACTTTTAAGTAAGGAAACTTTATATGTGCTGCTGTGAGCTTTATGTCATGATATCTTAAGAAACCTGCTGTGTGTGGTGGTTTAGTTTTATAGATACTTTTGGCATAAAGAAATAGAAAACAGAGCAAAACCTATTTTATTTGCAAAGAAGTTAATTCAAAGTAAATTGGATTGCTATTTTGATTGTGACATACCTCGTTGCTTTGACTTTCTTTAGAGATGCAGTGTAGTCTGGTAGGAATTAGCCAATCCTAAATTTGAATTTCAGTTCTCTTCAGATCTGTTGTTTTTTTCTCATACCTCAAATCCAATCAATTAGCAGATCCTACATACCTCGTTGCTTTGACTTTCTTTAGAGATGCAGTGTAGTCTGGTAGGAATTAGCCAATCCTAAATTTGAATTTCGGTTCTCTTCAGATCTGTTGTTTTTTTCTCATACCTCAAATCCAATCAATTAGCAGATCCTACTGGCTCTCATGTCAAAATGCATTCTGAATTCGATCACTTCTGACTGTTACCTTGCAAGTCCATCATCGCCTCTTGCTTGGGTATGTCCAACAAACTCTGCTTTGGTATCTCTGTTCCCACCTTTACTCCCCGTGTCTATTATCCATATGTCAGCTGAAAATTTTTTTTCAAGAGCACCAAGCTTATCGTGTCTCTCTCCTATTCAAAATCCTGGGATGGCTCTCAGACTCCTTTAGAGTAAAACTCCAAAAGAGACTAGAAGTTCTGACCTGTCATAGTTGCCGGCTACCTCTCCAATTTCATCTCTCATGCCTACTTTACTCACTCTGATCAAATGCTCTCCACCCAGGTAGATCCTTTATGACCACTCTATTTAAAATTGCATACTGTGGTGAATTAAATTACTGTTCACCAAAATCTACTTCATTTTCCTAGAGGAGGATTATAATTCCCTACCCCACTAAAGTCAGGCTTGGCCATTTACTTTGGTAGTGGAAGTAACAACCCGGCAGAACTTCAAGCTCCAGTTGCTGTTTCTCTCACGTTGTCCTTTCCTTCTGTCACTGTGACATTTAATGTTTCCTTTGTCTAGACAGGCATTTTAATTTATCATTTCCCTTTTCTCTGATGAAAGAACTTCCTTTAACATATTTCTTGCAGTACAAATCTAGTGTCATGAACTCTCCCAGATTTTCTTGCTTTGAGAAAGTCTTTATCTCACCTTCATTTTTGAGGGATTTTTTCATTGATTCTAGAGCTCTAGGTTTACTTTTTTTCCCTTCAGGACTTTAGAGATGTTCTTCCACAGTCTTCTGATCTGTGTTCTTTCTTATGAGGTGTCTGCTGTCACTTATATCTTTACTCCCTATTTTTTTATTTTGAATGCTTTAAAATTTTTACTTTAGCATAGTTTTAAGCAATTTAATTATGATTGACTTTTGTGTTGTTTGCTTCTTTTGCTTTAGATTTATTAAGTGTCTTTAATGTGTGGGTTATAGTTTTCATCAAATTTAGAAAAAAACTTGGTGATTTTTGCAGATTTTTTTTCCTGCTTCTCACACACACATTCTCTGGAACTCCAATCACATATACTCATAGCAGACTGTTAATATTGCTTTACAACTCACAGAACATTTTTTTTTGCAATTTTTTTTCTCTCCATGTTTCATTTTGGATTTTCTTTTTACCCTGTCTTCAAGTTCACTGATTTTTCTTTTGCACTATCTAATCCATTGTTAATCTAATTCAAATATATATATATATTTCATCTATTGTGTTTTTCATATCTAGAAGTTCCATTTGGGTCTTTCTTGTATCTTTCATTTAAATCTTTGTAATGTGGGGCTGGCCTGTGGCTCACTCGGGAGAGTGCGGTGCTGATAACACCAAGGCCACGGGTTCGGATCCCATATAGGGATGGCTGGTTTGCTCGCTGGCTGAGCGGGGTACTGACAACACCAAGCCGAGGGTTAAGATCCCCTTACCGGTCATCTTAAAAAAAAAAATACTTGTAATGTGGATGTTTTTCTTTACATTGCTAATATACTAATAAAATTTATAATAGCTATTCCCTTTAACTGCAACTCTGAGTAATGCGCAGTTACCTTTGGCTGAAGCTCTCTGTCCTCGTGTGCTGACTCTGTCTCCTGCAAGGCCCACTTCTAGTCCATGGGCATCTTTTGCCCAATAAACTTGGAGAAATTGAGGTAAAGCTAATCTGGCAGCTCAGTTCTGGCTTTGCCACCTGAGGACTTACTACGGCTCATTTCTTACCTTTTGGGTTGCCCAGGTAAGAGTCAGACTTTGTCCACTGTGCACCTAAGGGGGTGCATATGAGATCTTCCAGTAGACCTGAGGCTGACAGTGAAGGGGTTCCCCTTCTCTTTGTTCCCCAGTGGGTGGGATGCTGCTCACCACACAGCTTTCTCCAAAGAGCATATCCTCACGAAACCTCGTTTTTTCAATAACTTCTTTTGACCCTATTATATATTCAGAGTGGGTAAAATTTCTAAGGGTTGTGAAATTGTTTTTTGAAGTTTTTTAACATATTGGTATTTGATCTGATATTTTACTTGAAATTTTGTATCTTCTCCATCCTCTTGTCTTACTCAAAACCTTTATCATCATCCTATTATGATAGAATGTTTATTGAGTGCTCACAATTGACTCATTCACTTTTCTAGTTGCTTTACACACATTAACACATGTAATTCTCAGAACTATTAATACCATTAACTACTCCTAATACTCTTGTCTCACAGATGCGGGAAGTAAAGCCCAGGGAGATTAAATGACTTGTGTGAGAATGCTCACTTAATAATTGGCAAAGCTAGAATTCAAACCCAGGGAGTCTGTCTCTAGAGCCCATGACATATGCTGTCTCTCAAGCTGGGAAGGCCTATTTCCCTAACTCCTACTGAGCTGAGACCTGAATGGCCAGTAAATGCCAGCAATGCAAACACCTGGGGGCAGAATGTTCTAGATAGCAAGTTGTAGACCTGAACTGCTTTTCCTCCTGCAATTCTGGAGCCTATCACCCTCTTATTTTCTGCCTTTCATTGTGCTTGATCCCATCTTATAGTGAGCTAAGTCTCAGCTGACATTTCTGGCTTATCCTTTCAATTGCTGTCATCTGTCACCTGGGACAAGAGTCTGTATAAAAAGCCTGAGACAACCTTTGGGTAACAAAATCAATCTTTAGGTGACTGATTGCAGCACTCTCCTAGAAGAAGGAAAAGAAATCAACAAATTTAGGTTTGTTAAACTTTAACAACTTATTACAGAGAAAGTATTCATGTATACTTCAAATTTTCTTTTCTTTTTACACTTGATCTAGCTTCCAGTTGTATTTTGAAACTAACAAGTTATTTTTATTTAAAAAGCAAGTAAGGAGCCTAACTGCTGGGTCTGTGATACCTGAAATAAGTCCAATTATTCACCAGTGGTTTTCAACTGGGGTCACTAACACCCCCAAGGAGGCATTTATAAATGGATAGGGGCTTTTAGGATGTCATTATACCCGGGAGGAATATTAACATTTAGTTGGTGGGGCCAGGGATGCTGCATTTCCTGCAATGTACAGTCCCATGCAATAGAAAAATTGTCCTATGTCATGGTTTCCATGGCCTCTTCCTGCTGAGGAATATCACCATAGAGGTGGCTGAATACAAAGAGTGCTATGGTGGGCTTTTTCACCTGCACAGAACTAGCCCTTTATTTCCTTAATTTATTGGTATTAAAACACCATTAATCCATCTATTTGGAAACAATTAATATCTTGGCAGCTGTAGTAAACAAATGACTTGCTTTTTAAAAATAGTTCATTCTTCCTTTCATGTGAATTGGAAGTGAATTATGTAAGTTCACATGCAATATTGATTTTTTCAAAAGGGTTACATGTCAGGGGTATGGGAGAAGTGTACTCTTCTTAATACTGTGGATCTGGGACCAGGATAATGAATGTATATACTACAATCTGCCTGACTCTACCTTTGTTCGCAACAGGATGGAGACCTAAGAACGGGAGGCTCTCAGAAGAGTTTTGAACCAGAATCCTCCCATTTGCCCTCAGGGATATCACATTTCTGGTAAGCAAGAAAGAACTAGCTCCTTATTTTAAATGTGAGCTGTCTCAGGTTAGTGAATAGTTAAGATAAGTTTCTTGGCATGGGTTTGCAGGGATAAAAAGCTTATTTTTCTGCCTGTCTCTGTTATCAAATGATGTTCTAGGGAAAAAAAAAAAACATTAGTTTGCGACTTAAGGTTTGTGTATCACACAATCTTGTATATATTGGCAGCAACTAATAACTGTTTACATTTAATCTGTCCTGCTAATATTCTTCCCTCTCTCTTTCGAAATGGCCCTGGAACTTTATGTAACAGATAATGGCTTGTCACCGTCTTTGATTTCCACTTAATCTGAGGAAAAGGCTTTCTGATAATGTCTGAAAAGTCGGTGGATATAACTTTAATCAACACTTATCACTGAAACTCATCATAAGCTAATGTTTGTTTACCAGTTTTTATAAACTTCTAAAGAACAGCATCTCTTTACCTCCATAGTGCCAAGTATTTCTCTGTCCATATTCTGTTTATTTTATAACACCTTTATTCTCTCCATCTCTATTTCTTGTCATGCTAAATAATTGTTGAATGGTTAGTTTCACATATAAATCATCTTTCTTTAGTTATGATGAAATTTAGTTATCTCCTAAAACTTCCCCTTGTCTTGAGTTACTCAAAGAGACTAATAAAAGATCATCTGAATTCTCTATGTAATTGGCAATGCCTCATTTCTCCCAGAGATGAGCTGACTTGACATTAGACCTAAGTCCTATTTGACATGTATGAGATAAATAAAAGTCATTTAGCCTATGCTATTTTCAAGGCCATCTTATTGTTAGCAGGTGAAAAAAATAGAATGGAAGATCTTTGATGAAGAGACAGATGATATACAGCTCTGCCTATGTAGCTCTCGAAGTCGTGTCATAAAGGGAGTGGGTATTGGCTAGAACTATTTGGGAACTTTATTAGAGGCTGGTACTGAGGAAATTAGGCTGGGAAATGAACTAGCCACAACTGATGTGCCTGAAAGGGAAGCTAGTCTGTCCAGTGATCAGAAGGGTACAGGAGCTCAGGCTGGCTGTGGCAACCATTGCTTATAAGGGGACTTATCTGACAAGGCAGGACAGAGTAGGGAGGGGATCCAAAAACTGGTCAGTGTCAGGAGATCATTCACTTTCTCCCATCTGTGGAGGTAGGGAATAAGAGGTATGGGGAACAGGATCATTTTTAAAGAAAACGATGACTAAGAGGGACCAAACAGGTACAGGGGCTTTCAGTTACTTGTGGTTTAGGTCCTGGGACAGAAATGTCAGAACTGGAGTGTTAGGGAATTAAAGTGGAAGCCTAGCTTTTAGATCCTGATCAACCTAGTATGGGGTAAAGACTTTTGTGTCCAATCTGGAGCTACATAGGTACAAGGGTGTCCCATGTGTGGTGGCAAAGAAGAATCAAAACTCCCAGCCCCACCTACTAGACCTCAAAGTTTATAAAACATTTTAATTTTTATTTCTGATTTTTAAAAAAATGACATAAAGCTTTTTAGGCAATGTAGAAAATAAAACAAAGTGTAATGAGAAACCAAAACCACCCCAAACCTTACACCAAGGAATATCTGCTTAACAACTTAGACTGCCTGTCCATTTGTTGGTCTATCCAACCATTCACTTATGTTTAATATTTGTGATTAGATTAGATGGGACCTTATAAACTATTTTAAGTTGGTGAGTTCCCTGTGTCATTATATATTCTAGAAAAGCAGATTTAAAGTCTTTGCTTATATTTCATAATAGAGCTATAAATTGATATATCTTTTAAATATTGCACACTTATTCATTCATTCAATTAATGTTTATTGAGTGTCTCTTTGTGCCAGGCATTGGCTGGGTGCTGAAGATACTTCAGGGACAAAGGCAAAATTGCTGCTTTCATGGAACTAGAATTATTTCCTCACATTCTAATTGTTTCCATTTTTTTCTGTTGTAAGTAATACTGAACCCAAATAATCCTTATATAACAATCTTTGAGCCCATCTCTGATTATTTTCTTAGGCCATAGTTATTTCAATAATATTTTCAACTTTTATCTAACTTGCTTGAGGTTTAGGTTAAGGTGATTTTTTTTTTTTTTTTTTTTTTTTTTTTTTTTTTTTTTTTTTTTTTTTTTTTTTTTTTTTTTTTTTTTTGCTTCTGTTCTATTGCTCCTCCACCATTTGCTGAAAAGGCTATTTTTCTTCATTGAATTGGTTTTTTACTTTTGTCAAAAATCAGTAAAGTATATTTATGTGAGTCTACATCTGCTTTTCCTGTTCTCTTCTGTTAATCTGTCTCTCTCTCTGCCAATACCACACAGTCTTCCTTACTGTAGCTACATAATAAGTCTTGAAATTGGGTAGATGGATCCTTCTCATTTTACCCTTCTTTGTCAAGATTGTTTTAGCTATTTTAGGACCTGTATTAGTCTTTTTTCTGTCGCTTATAGCGGAATACCTTAAATTGGGTAATTAATGAAGAAATGAAATTTATCTTTTATGGTTTTGGAGGCTGTGAATTTCATGGTACAGGGGGCACATCTGGTGATAACCTTCTTCTGGGTGGGAATTCTCTACAGGGTCCTGTGGTGACACAGGGTATCATTTTCCTTATCCAGTCATGCTTTGATGGACATTTAGTTTGGTGAGAAAAGTGAGAGCTCTCTCCTGTGCTCCTTGTAAAGTCACCAGTCCACACTCATGATAACTCATTACCCCATGAATAGATTAATGCATTCCTGAGAGCACAGTCCTCATGATCCAATCACCTCTCAAAGTTCCCACTTTTCAAATATAATAATTGGATTTCCCACCCTCTTAACGCTGTTACAGTGGAAATCAAGTTTCCAACACATGAACATTTGGGGGACACATTTGACCCATAGCAGGACCAGTGCCTTTCTATATGGATTTTAGTATAAGATTGTCTATATCTACAAAAAACCTTGTTGGAATTTTGATAGGAATTGTATTAAACCTACAGACCAATTTGGGAAGACTTGACATCTTTACTATGTTGAGTGTTCCAATTTATGAACATGGTATATGTCTCCATTTATTTAGGTTTTCCTCAATATCTTTCATCAGCATTTTGTAATTTTCAGCATACAGATCCTCTGTTTTGTTAAGTAAACTTAATTCATTTTCTTTAGAATAATTGTGAATGATGCTATGTTTTAAATTTCATATTTACATGTTCGTTGTTAGCATGTAGACATTGTGAGTAATTTTTGTGTTAATTTTGTATCCTGTGTCCTTGCTTATTCTAAGATTTTTTTTTTTTGGGTAGATTCCTTAGGATTTTTTGTAGATAATCATGTCGTTTACAAATAGAAGAGTTTATTTCTTCCTTTCTAGTCTGTGTACCTCCTGCAATATATTTTATTTATTTATTAAAACAATTGATTGTACATATTTGTGGGGTACAGTATTGAATATCAATACCTGTGTGCAATATGAGATGCTCAAAACAGGATAATTAGTACATTCAATGTTATGCAATGTAATCATTTTTTCTGTCCCATAACCAATTTCTTGCTAACTCCCTCTTCACCTCCTGCTTTCCCACCTCTGGTGGTCTCAGTTCTGTTCTCTCCTTTTGAAAGTTCATTGAATTATTGTGATTGTTGTATTTTTCTTTCTTTATAAAATTTACTTATTTTATTTTTATCTTTTTTTACTCCCACTTATGAGTGAGGACATGTGGTATTTCTCTTTCTGTTACTGGGTTATTTCACTTAACATAATTTTCTCTAAGTTCATCCATGTTGCTCCAAATGGCAGAATTTCATTCTTTTTTATGGCAAAGCAGTATTTCATTGTGTATATATACCACATTTTCCTTATCCAGTTGTGCTTTGATGGACATTTAGATTGGTTCCAACCCTTGGCTATTAATAATAGAGCTGCAATAAACATGGGAGTGTGGTTATCCCTTCCACATGATGATTTCCATTCCTTTGGGTATACCCAGCAGTGAGATTGCTGGATCGTATGGCAGTTCTATCTGTAGTTGTTTGAGGAAACTCCATAGTGTTTTCCTCAACAGCTGCACTAATTTACAGTCCCACCACAGTGGGACAGCAGGTTCCCCTTTCTCTGTATCCTTGCCAGCATTTGTTATTCTCTGTCTTTTTGATAATGGCCAGTGTAACTGGGGTGAGATGATATCTCAGTGTGGTTTTGATTTGTATTTCCCTGATGCTTAATGATGTTGAGCATTTTTCATGTGTCTGTTGGCTATTTCCATGTCTTCCTTTGAGAAATGCCTATTCAGCTCCTTTGCTCATTTTTTAATCAGGTTACTTGTTTTTTAACTAAGTTATTTGAGTTCCTTGTATATTCAGAATATTAATCCTTTGTTGGATACATAGTTTGCAAAATTTTTCTCTTATTCTGTAGGTTGTCCTTTCACTCTGTTAATTGTTTGCTTTGTGGTGCAGAAGCTTTTTGATTTGATATAATCCCATTTGTTTATTTTTTCTTTTGTTGTGTGTGCTTTTGGGATCTTATACATGAAGTCTTTGCCCAGCCCTACATCCTGAAGTGTTTCCCCTATGTTTTCTTTCAGAAGTTTTATAGTTTTAGGTCTTATATTTAAGTCTTGGATCCATTTTGAATTGATTTTGGTATATGATGAGAGGTATGGGTCTAATTCTGTTCTTTTATATATGGATGTCCAGATTTTCCAACACCATCTATTGAAGAGGCAGTCTTTTCCCCAAAGTATGTTCTTGTTGCCTTTGTCAAATGTCAGTTGGCTGTCAGTATGTGGGTTGATTACTGGGTTCTCTGTTCTGTTCTGTTGGTCCAAGTGTCTGTTTTTTTTGCCAGTGCCATGGTGTTTGGATTACTAAATCTTTGTAGTATAAATTGAAATCAGGTAGTGTTAGCCTCTGGCTTTATTTTTTTTTGCTCAGGATTCTTTTGGCCATTCTTAGGATTGTTTTCTGTTTGTTGTTGGTGCTTTTGTGGGAATTGCATTGAATCTGTAGATTGCTTTGGGTAGAATGGACCTTTTCACAATGTTAGTTCTTCCTATCCAAGAGCATAGAATGTCTTTCCATCATTTTGTGTCTTCTTTAATTTCTTTCAGCACTGATTTGTAGTTCCTGTTGTGTAGATCTTTCACCTCCTTGGTTAAATCGATTCCTATGTATTTTATTTTTTGGCTATTGTAAAAGGGCTTGCTTTCTTGATTTTTTTTCTTCTAGTTTGTTCTTGGAATATAAAAATGCTACTGATTTTGAGTATTGATTTTGTATCCTGCAACTTTACTTAAATTGTATATTAACTCTGAGAGGTTTTTGGTAGGGTCTTTAGGCTTTTCTCTATACAGGATCATGTTGTCTGTGAACAGGGACTGTTTGACTTCATCTTTTCTAATTTGGATACCCTTTATTTCTTTCTCTTGCCTTATTGCTCTGGTTAGTACTTCCAATACTATATTAAACAGGAGTGGTGAGAGTGGGCATCCTTACCTGTTGCTAAATTAAATTGTCTTATCCAGAATATACAAGGAACTCAAACAACTTTACAAGAAAAAAACAAGCAACCCAATAAAAAAATGGGCAAAAGAGCTAAATAGACATTTCTCTAAGGAAGATATACAAATGGCCAACAG
>NW_007740066.1:18048-21500 GCF_000696425.1 Galeopterus variegatus
GTTACAACAAGCAAACGGAAAGGACATTCTTGGGTGGGAGGGGGGAGAGCGAGGAGGGAGGGAGGTTTCGGTGATGGGTCATAATAATCAACCACATTGTATATTGACAAAATAAAAAAAAAAAATAAATTAAATTGTCTTCTTTCTGTTATTAAAGGAAAGGCTGTCAGCTTTTCCCCATTCAGGACAATATTGGCAGTGGATTTGTCATATATGACCTTTATTGTGTTGAGATACTTTCCTTCTATACCTAACTTGCTGAGAGTCTTTATCATGAAGGGATGTTAAATTTTATCAAATGCTTTTCCACAGTATCTTTTAACCTAGATTAGTTTACCACTTGTTTTCTAATATTGATTGTTTTCAAAGATATCAGTACAATTGTCTTGTAGAACATACTAGAGTCTGGGTTTGTTTATTTCTTTGTGGTGCAATTTAGCTTGTTTCTCCAATTCTGCATTTCTTATAAACTGAAAGACAAGTCTAGAGGCTTGAGTAGATTTAGGTTAAATATTTTTGGCAAGAATTAGGTGTTGCTCTGTACTTCATTTTGGGTGACATTATGAGGCTTGTAACATCAGCTTGTCCTACTATTAGTGATGCTAAGTTTGATTACTTGGTTAAGGTGTGACAGCCAGATTGCTCCTTTGTAAAGGTGTATTACTGATTCAGTTAGCAATTTGTGGCATAGTCCTTTGGCACTGTGACAATAGCCTATTCCCCAATGATTCTTTCCATAATGGTTTAGCATGCATTGATGATCTTTGTCTAAATCAACTATTTTATCAAAGTATGTAAAATGGTGACATTTAATTATTTCAATCCTTCTTCATTTATGAGCTGATGTTCTTCTGTACAAGTTTCTCTAATAAGGAATCAAACTATATATTTCTTTCTGTAAAGTAAGGGTAGATGCTTGGTTCTTTCCTTTTTATTATGAATTTTCAGAAGTATTATATAATTGTTATCTCCATAGTTAGAATTATCCATTTCTTCCTTCCTTCCTTCCTCCCTTCCTCTCTCTCTCTCTCTCTCTCTCTCTCTTGCTTTCATTACTGATGCTCATAAGATCTTTTTTTTCCCAATACTTTTGAATCACTTATTGACATTATTCTTTCAGATACTTAAGCGTCCCAAATCCAGCCAGCAGAAGATCCTTTAAATTGGCTCCAGTGTCCTTTTAATATAAATTCACTATTCTCTGAACACTTGCTTTCTGGCACAAAAAGTCCCAGGCTGTTCTTTATTTTTTCCACCCCAGACCTAAAATTAGTTATTTGCCCAAGGAACCCTGCTTTCTCTTAGTGAGGAATGGTATTTTTTACTCTTTTTGATTTTTTACCCCATCTTTGTTTTGGATGTTACAGTGTCTAAAAGGAGGCTACCTCCCAGGGACTATGCGACATTTCCAGGGACCCTCTGAATTTCTCTCTGTAAAATAGAAAACATTATGATTAATGCCCAAGTCACTGTTACAAATCTCTTTTCCCAGAGTGAGACATGTATCCTATAGAAACTCAGACACGTTCAGGAATTCTACAGCTTTGACACAGCAGGGCTGCCTGTGTTTCACTTGCTTAAAGAATTTAGGAGTATGACAGGAATAAAAAATGACCAGCCAAGTGAGATTGACTGTGGCCCTTGATCTAAATATAGTGGGGGAAAAAGAATGACCGCTTAAGCCCCAAGGCTATGTGCCTATTTAAGATGCCACTCACTTGAATGAGAAGGTTGAGATATGTAAGCTTTGCGTGGGCTGGCCACTGAGGGATGGAGAAAAGAGAAAATTGTATTCACTTGACATTGGACTGTCTTTTGCTCCATTTCCCAAGAACTTTCTTTGATCCAATAAACATTTATTGAGGGCCAAATATGTACTCCTAGATAGGTCATAAATATATGAAAGCAAAAGTGTATTGTCTATGTTCTCTTGGCTCACAGTCCATGGAGAAACAGACAGGTAACCTCCAGGTAACTACAGGTGTTGACAGGAGGCTATGGGAGTACGGAAGGGAGGCATCTGGTGCAGATTATGTGCGCAGAGAATTGCAGGTATGAGTATGTACTTGTATGTGTCAGAATAGATTCCTAGTGTTGCTGAGCCCTGTCCACTGAGGTTTTAAGGGTTTTAGGAAGTTATTGTGAGGCAGAGAATCCTTGGTTTATTCTGTGAATCTCTAGGATGCCTATCGGGAGGTGGGGTCACATTCACTGGACTGGTCTTTCCCTGTCTTCAAAGAGTTGTATGAAGACCCTCTTCTTTCTTGAGGTTTTCTTCCTCTACTTTAGGGAGTGGGTCCAAATATTTCATTTTTGTTTGTGTGCATTTAAAGCAGATAACGTCAACATCACCTCTGCAGAGATCTGCTCACTCAGTTTATGATTCCTTAAAAAGCACCTCTACCTACAGCCTCGCCTGCTGGCTGCAGTATCTCTGGCTGCCAGTTGCTTTTCATGGTGAGTTACAGTGTACTTCCCAGTTCTTCACAACCAGCTTCATTTCACCCCATTTCAGGTCAACATTCACAGGCTGGTGATAAATCCCACTGCCACACAGCATCACATCTCATGGTTATTGCTGCAAGCTCTTCGCTCTTTATCTCATCCACCAGTGAATGACTGGTTCCCTAACCCTTTCTGTCCTCTCTCTTTTAATGTGCACAGGCAGGCACAGCGTACTGCTTTCATGCTCATGCAGAAACGCTCATAATCTTCAATCTCATGCAGATCTTCAGTCTCATGCAGAGATTCTCATAAAGTGTCAGGGAGGAGGTATGAAATGGGAGGTATGAAATGGGAGGCTCAAGGAGCCTGGAAGTGGTCTGCAGAAGACTGATAAACCCCCTTCCCATTTCCTCACCCGGACCTACACACACACACTGGGAATCTGTGCACTAAATCTTCCAATTCCCTCATTCAGAAGCAGCTCCAACTGGACTAGGGTAAAAAGTTTTGGGTTTTTTTTTTTATACTTAAAAACAGAAATATTTGTTTCAATTAAATTCAATCAACATTTCTTGAATGCTTACTACAAAAACAGCACTTCCAGGTAAGGAAGGCTAAAATGATATTTCATCTTTCCTAAGGAAATGTCTAATTTGGAGGGGAACAGATATATAGATAATTATACTACCTGGCAAAAAATCTGAGTCGTTTCAGTAAACTTTGGGGGTAGGGGGTTATATTATTTCTAGGCAAGTCCTCAGAGCAGAGGAGATGTGGCATTAACTATCTGGGAGGGAGAGTGGGATCCCTACATTGTTCTAGGTTCCTGAGGGGTGGTGAATCATAGAGCCCTAGACCAGGAATCATGAGATGTCACTGTGGGACCCCTGAGATCTTGGGGGCTGGAACTAGGTTAGCAAGTAGGATTTTATGACACAAAAGACAGGGATCCATGTAAGAAAATATTCCTTGATAGTTGTTAGAGGTCATTAGTAAGCAGTAGGTCA
>NW_007740066.1:21988-22919 GCF_000696425.1 Galeopterus variegatus
TTGATAGTTGTTAGAGGTCATTAGTAAGCAGTAGGTCATAAATCTGACAGAGGCTGACAGGTAGACCTTCAGGAGAGGCTATTGATGACGACAGCAGGAAGCTTTGACATGCAGTCAATGTTCTAATACAGCCAGAAACTTCCAACTTGTTTCAATTTTCCCACAATCCCAGGGAATGGACGGCTTAGTGTTACAGGCAAAATAGTGGTGTGACTACATGTGACCGACAAGGGTAACTAGGACAGCAGGATCTGACAGTGGAGTGTGGTCCCTGCACTCTGCTGAATAGCACAGAGAGCAGGCCACCCACCGATAAGTGCTTAGCTCAGGACCAGCCCAAGAAAAATGGCCTCTGGGCGCCATATTACTCTGTCAGGAGAGGAAACAAATCTACTACCTGTCATGGCCTGCTGTTATGAATCTCCATTAAAGTCTTGGAGGGGAGACTCAATGTCATCAAACATCAATACAATTACTTGAAAGTATTGGCTAGAGTTTTACCACAAATTACCTCTTCCTTAGATTTATAGGCTTTAGAGAACTGACGTAATGGATATTGAACATTGGAAAAGAACCATGTCTTGATGAAGAAGTGCTGATGCAGGATGTTTTACCCCTAAAGCTTAACAGAGCCTTTGTCTTTCTCTGAATCCTGTGTGTTGATAATTCATTTGTTTTGTCTC
The DNA here is from genome assembly GCF_000696425.1 of Galeopterus variegatus. Classification (NCBI taxonomy): domain Eukaryota; kingdom Metazoa; phylum Chordata; class Mammalia; order Dermoptera; family Cynocephalidae; genus Galeopterus; species Galeopterus variegatus. The sequence continues at coordinate 22,672 of NW_007740066.1, forward strand.
TCGTTTCCTGTTTTCATGAGACTCGCACAGTTCTGGTGAGGGATGTACAGGACATGTGGTCCTTAGCCCTGGCCCCTTTGGCTTGTTGTGAAGGAGATTCTAGCGTCTGACGCACATCAGGCATGTGTAGAATGGCTCCGTGGAGAGTGAACTCTCCCTCTCACTGATCCGAGGCAAATGAGCAGCCAAGAGAGGAGACAGCGGTCCAGCTAAAGCCACTAATGGGTTACAGAGAGAAGGTGTCAATG
>NW_007740066.1:23006-24258 GCF_000696425.1 Galeopterus variegatus
AAGAGAGGAGACAGCGGTCCAGCTAAAGCCACTAATGGGTTACAGAGAGAAGGTGTCAATGAATGGCGTGCAGAGAATCATGGGCATATCATTTGACATCTTGTTTACTTAAAGCAGCAAATATAATTGTCTCTGAAATTTCTGGTGAAAGAGTAGGCGATTCTAAGAGTAAATTTCAGGCTGTGGATATGTTGGCTGTTACTCCAATGTGGTCAAATATTCCAGTCCCCACTATATTTTATGGTTACAGCATTTCCTTAAAACAGTGTTTTAAAGAAAGTACCATACACAGGCTAAATCTATACAGTACATGCTTATCATCTAGGTATAGGAGAAGGGTCTTTTAAAAACATTTTTGAGTTTATAGGAGGACAGTGGGACTATAGCTACCTACTCTCTCTTTGTAGGATGACTTTGTCACAACCTCAGGTCAAACAATGTGAAGTGAACCAGCTGCAATTAATTAACTGAGGTTTTGCTTATATAATGCTTCCCTCTTCTACCCATAAATAAATAAATAAGAAAATAAAAGGCAAGAAAAAAAATCCTTAAGCCAACTGTTTTATACTCAGAAGCAACTGTATTTCCTCCACTGAATTAATGAAGCTTTATTTTTCAATGATGTATTCTAACCAAACTGAAGTGCTTGGGCATCCTTGGCAAATTTACCTAGTTGCAATGCTAGTTCACAGATGTGAGTCTTTGTGAGCGTAGTTTTTTATGAGGTTCAGGGGCTTACTTCTTACTGCTGGGAATACAAGATAAATGATTAAATAGTTGCCCTTGCCTTGAAGGAGTGCAGGTGCTAGGAAATACATTCTCAGAAGCCCCAGTTGGGCTACTGGCCAGCTTCATCTTCTTAGGAGAGCAAGATGCCACTTGGAGAAGTGTCCCTTCTGTCTTCTTACACAGGACAGAGTCCAGTATGAGAAAATATGAGTATAAGATTTCAGGGAAATCCCTGAAACTTATTTCAGGTTCCACAAACCAAAAGTTTTTAATACATATTAATGTGTTGAAGATTTTTTAAAATAAAAATGTCTGGATGAGGTCACCCAGGATATTCCTTTTTTACTAAAGTAAAATCAGTTTCATAATTGAAAGTTAAGGATGATTGATGTCCAGTTCTTTTTGAATCTGATTGCAGAGAGGATAAGCAAGGCATTCATTGGCTACCCTAAAGAGCTTAAAAAGAAGGGAAGGAAAGGGATCAAAATGAGGAAAGAGAAACCCAAAACCCGATGTCCTCACC
>NW_007740066.1:24558-26918 GCF_000696425.1 Galeopterus variegatus
AAGAAGGGAAGGAAAGGGATCAAAATGAGGAAAGAGAAACCCAAAACCCGATGTCCTCACCATTTGCCCGGAGAGGGTGCTGTGTGTTTTTCACTGTTGGGAGATGGAGGCTACTGAGAAGGTAGGCTCCACCACAGTTGGTGTGGTGAGTGCAGCTTAGAAAGACAAGTTTCTTCAAAAGCTTCTGCTTCAACCTTTTTGTTTCTCTTAGTGATAAGTCAAACAACAAACAAATAATTTCCCAAATGTGCCTTTTTTCCTGTAACAACTTTCGCTTCCAATCAGGAGAGCATCTGGATATATCTTCATGGCTATAGCTGTCTCTCAGACTGCCTCGCTCCTCAGAAGCTCAGAGCTCTGGGGAGAGTTCTCTGCATGACACAGCCAAGGATCACCTAATTACCAAATTCTGCAGTTTTTGAGCCTGGCTCCACTGATTTCTAGCTGTTTCTTTTCCTTTAAAAGGGCCAAGTTCTTTCTTTTATTTTTTAATTCAAAACTACTTGAGTACTGCAGACTAATCTGTAAAAACAGGTATGAGTTGTTTTCTTCACTAGGGACAGTTCTATCATCCTTAGATAAGGGAAACTTGTCACCTCTGAGATCATTCTGACATCTCAACTGCATTAGGGAGATGAAGGAAAGTGTGATTTACTGTATCTGAGAACGTTGTACTGGATGCAATACCATTCAATTACAAGGAAAAAATATAGATTAAGCATTAAGCAAAAGCCATCAGTCAAAGGAAGAGTTTTTTTTTTTTTTTTTTTTTTTTTTTTTTTTTTTTTTTTTTTTTTTTTTTTTTTTTTTTTTTTTTTTTTTTTTTTTTTTTTTTTTTTTTTTTTTTTTTTTTTTTTTTTTTTTTTTGGAAAAAAAGATCTAATGAGACTATGTGTGCTAGAAGCAGAAAGGGGAGGTATATATAATAAAACAAAACAAACTTTTTCTTCATCCCCAGGTGAAAGATCGAGAAAAGAAACAGATTTCAGATTTTATAAAAGCCCCACTCTTCAATTTTCCACTCACTTACCCCCCTAATTAGACCAGCCTTTGAAAGAAACTTTAATTAAACTTGTTCTGAGAAACATCTGAGTTTCTTTATTCCACTTTCTTTTAGCGAGCCTTTGGGGAGTGCAGTTATTGAGAACTGTATATTTCTTTTGTTGTCTAACTACACCTGAAAGAGATTTATCCATCTATTCAGAGTTCTTTTTTAAATGAAGGCTGTTCAGCCTCGCCCCACGGTCCCTGATCTCTGTGTTGTGGTGACAATGCTAAGTACCTCTGCTCACATCTAGGACTTACTCTGCAGCCTGTCTCTCACTTCCAAAGGTAGTAACTTTCAACCAGCAGTTTAGTATTTTTGGCTTTGATTCTTTTCTTCTGTATTTGATTTGATGTTTATTTCATAAGGACAATAAAAGATGTGGGGTTATTACAAAAATCCCAGACCTGAAACAGGAATTTAATTTTAGTTCCTCATCTTTATTCACCTGTAATGTCTTCAGCATTGTTTCAGTGTCTCAAAGTGTTATTATTAGTACGTGAATAACATGAGGGAAAAATTTTAAAAACCATTCCCAAATATTTTCTATCTTCCTGCACATAGATAATTAATACCTAATTGCTCAAAATTTAAGCTTCCCAGGGAGTAAAACGTCTTGGTTAAATCATTATTCTGCTATGTCTGGATGGGGAAGAGGAAGAATTCAACAAATTAAATGATAGAAAAGTTGATGTTCCATGTTAAAATAAGTTTTTATCATTATCATCTGTTGTAAAAAGTAACCCAGCAAAAGAGAAGATGCAAGAAAGAATTAAAATGATAAATAATGAGCTGGAAAATAATGCTATGGAAACAAAATGGAAATAATGGAGATTGGTTTGTTTTTGGAAAGATGGTGAAGGATAAACTACCCTTGAAGAAGAGTTTTAGTTGCATAAAACTAAACAAGTTTTCTGTCAGCAAAGGACAGAAGATGAAAACGGCTTACACTAAGGAGGAGAGATTACAGTGGATCTAATGAGGATCTTCAGGACTGTAAAGGCGTCAAACACTGAAATGGAATGTTCAAGCAAACTACTTATATTCTTCCCCTGGTGACCCTAAAGGAGAAAAGAGGAGGCAACTATTGTTCTGAATTGTTTACCTACATAAGTCAGAGACACGCACAGACGATTTCTGAAAGTCTTTTGAAGACTCAAAATTTCTATTCTCTGATAGTTCATTTAATATTATTTTTCTTTGAAGCGTGTTGTTATGCAGTGGAAATTAATGTTTCCTATCTTGGTTAGCAGCATTACCATTGCCAAAGTCCTCCATCTGATCAATCTGAAAGGTAATCTTTCACTTCGCCTTC